>NW_013672988.1:16999-17814 GCF_000517525.1 Limulus polyphemus | reverse complement strand
AAGTTACAGAAAGTTAATTAACAAACGGAGACGTAACAGTATGAATAATATATATGTATATATACGATATACACAAGCCATTTGTAAATATATTTAAATAGACATGCATAGTTTAGTTCAATTGAATGTGTTATTTATAACATTATTAGTTTTTTTTCTTTTAAAAACATAACTATTTATAATGCTCCCTAAATAATAAAAAATTATATTATAGTAATGGATGAGAGTGAAAAAGCTTGTAAATACACGACGATCTCTGTTTAATGTGGAGCAGAATAAGAACGTTTCAGGCCTAACTTTAACAAATAAAAATCGCTTTTGAGTGCTTGCCTTGGATTCAAATGTGCAATGCGCTTGACCAATCAGAGCGCTTAATGCAATTAGCATTGGTAATCGCCTAATCGGTATTTCAATTTTCATTTGATACTCGGCAGTCTGGCACGTGCTTACTGTCAAGTTGGTACGTCACCGAAAGCCGAAGTACCGTATCTTAGGCCTCGGGAGCAGAATAGTTGTTTCTTCATTTTTCGTTCTATTTTTTCACCCCTTACGATGTCTAAAGAAAAGAGACTGTCATACACAGCTAAATTTAAATTGAATGTGATTAATTATGCAAAATAACATGGAAACGGAGCTGCCGAAAGATATTTTGGTTCTTCACCAACAGAAAAAATGATTCGTTGCTGGCGCGAACAAGAAGAAGAATTGAAAATTATTAAAAGTGATAAACACAATTTCCGAGGAAAAAAAAGAAAATGGCAGGATCTCTAAAATAAACTGTACGAATGGATTGTGGATCAGAGAAGGTAAGGACT
>NW_013672988.1:14503-15999 GCF_000517525.1 Limulus polyphemus | reverse complement strand
ATGTTTAAAGTATTTCAAACTAAAATCACTATAATTGTAGTTACTATTCAATAACTTCAGAGAATAATATATTAATTCAATCTTTATAAAGACTGGATGATAAATGGCAGATCATTGATATATTTTAATTTCGTTTTAAGCTAATTGGTTCTGTAGGAAATCAATGGTATTTAGAACAATGCGTTTATACAAAAGTTTCTAATGTTCTGACATAGTCTAATTTTTATATACTTACTTTTCACACTTCGCTTGCTGGAATACTATGTCACGTGAATGTTATTATCGATCTTCTGAGCTCTAATTCATATAAAAATACACATGACTTATTGCAGAATACACCACACACACACACACACAAGAGATCGAGATGATACTATTTTACTTTGGGAGATTTTCATTCCTCTGTACCCCGTAACAATCACAAGTCAGTATTTTGTTCCTGAAATTTAAATAAATATCTTGACTTTTAAGTTTCTTGTGGTCAAAAGCGTACAATATATAAATAAATATGCTTACAAACGGTGGTATGTAGTTTTTCACTTTCAGCTCGTTTTCTTGGTGTTTTTTAACCTGTAGAACAAAGGAATAACTCTTAAGTTCAATACTTAATTTCTGGTTAATTGACCTAAACTAATGAAAGAATTAAACACGTCTTGACCATCTTAATCCTTCCCTTGTTAGAACAACTAAGTTTCTTTAAAGAGAAACTAACTGTTAGGTCTTAAGTAACAATTAGCTATATAGATACATTTATGTGACCATATATACATCTTTACGAGCTTAATGACAGATACTGTAATTTTTCCATTTTCTAGCATAACCTCTAACAAGAAGAGTATGAAAGGCGTGATTCAGGAAATCAGCAACTCAAATTTACCATTCTGTAAGATAATCTGCAGCATTAAGTACAATAGGAAACCAAATATTTACAGCATTAAGTACAATATGAAACCAAATATTTACAGCATTAAGTACAATATGAAACCAAATATTTACAGCATTAAGTACAATATGAAACCAAATATTTACAGCATTAAGTACAATACGAAACCAAATATTTACAGCATTAAGTACAATATGAAACCAAATATTTACAGCATTAAGTACAATATGAAACCAAATATTTACAGCATTAAGTACAATAGGAAACCAAATATTTACAGCATTAAGTACAATATGAAACCAAATATTTACAGCATTAAGTACAATAGGAAACCAAATATTTACAGCATTAAGTACAATAGGAAACCAAAATATTTATAGCATTAAGTACAATATGAAACCAAATATTTACAGCTTTAAGTACAATATGAAACCAAATATTTACAGCATTAAGTACAATATGAAAACAAATATTTACAGCATTAAGTACAATAGGAAACCAAATATTTACAGCATTAAGTACAATATATATGAAACCAAATATTTACAGCATTAAGTACAATATGAAACCAAATATTTACAGCATTAAGTACAATATGAAACCAAATATTTAC
>NW_013672988.1:8209-13702 GCF_000517525.1 Limulus polyphemus | reverse complement strand
ACTCTAATCATCATAAATGATGTTAGAAAAACATGTAGGTTCAAGAAGTCTTGATAGAAATGAATAAAAACCCTATAACCAGAGCGTCCAATCTTTCGAAAGCACTCTGGTTATAGGGTTTTTATTCATTTCTATCAAGACTTCTTGAACCTACATGTTTTTCTAACATCATTTATGATGATTAGAGTATGACAGTAAAAATCAACAACAAACGAACCACCAACCCTAATTTTACGTTTTCTTAAACTATTTTAGTGACGATTAGACACTTAAATGTTGACAGTTAAAAAATCGGCAACCATAATTTTGCACTCACCTAAAATACTTTTAACAAGAAGTAGTCTATGACCTCAAGAAGTCAAAAAACTATTATTTTCCCTGTCTGTACAGTACTAATTCTCAGATAACACAGTTACTTTTATATTAACATGTAAGCACTGTTGTTCTGGTTGTCTGTACAGTACTAATTCTCAGATAACACAGTTACTTTTATATTAACATGTAAGCACTGTTGTTCTGGTTGTCTGTACAGTACTGATACTCAGATAACACAGTTACTTTTATATTAACCTGTAAGCACTGTTGTTCTGGTTGTCTGTACAGTACTGATACTCACATAACACAGTTACTTTTATATTAACATGTAAGCACTGTTGTTCTTGTTGTCTGTACAGTACTGATACTCAGATAACACAGTTACTTTTATATTAACCTGTAAGCACTGTTGTTCTGGTTGTCTGTACAGTACTGATACTCACATAACACAGTTACTTTTATATTAACCTGTAAGCACTGTTGTTCTTGTTGTCTGTACAGTACTGATACTCAAATAACACAGTTACTTTTATATTAACCTGTAAGTAGTGTTGTTCTGGTTGTCTGTACAGTACTGATACTCAGATAACACAGTTACTTTTATATTAACCTGTAAGTAGTGTTGTTCTGGTTGTCTGTACAGTACTGATTCTCAGATAACACAGTTACTTTTATATTAACCTGTAAGTAGTGTTGTTCTGGTTGTCTGTACAGTACCGATTCTCGCTCACCTGAGTAAAATTCCTGCCGACACGACGGAGAAAAACGAAATTCCTGGGGAGAATTTCTCCATCCAGTTGACATGGAAACACCCTCCTCAAGTCTGACAATGTCAAAGCTGGAGACACTCTTAAACAATACAAGTATTCAGTTAGTGGAAGGGTTTTCTACGTATTGGTTGATATATTGTACACTTATCAAATTAGAAACAAAATTTGTAGGGGAAGGAAATGATCCCAGTGATAAATAGTATTCTCTTTCCTTACAACTATCTTAACATGTACTTGAAACCCCCTTCCTGTCAATATTATATCTGAACCCCTTCCTGTCAATATTATATCTGAAACCCCTTCCTGTCAATATTATATCTGAAACCCCTTCCTGTCAATATTATATCTGAAACCCCTTCCTGTCAATATTATATCTGAAACTCCTTCCTGTCAATATTATATCTGAAACCCCTTCCTGCCAATATTATATCTGAAACCCCTTCCTGTCAATATTATATCCACCTCATATAATTTCCACACTATTACCAAGAATACCTGTAAATAACCCAACAATATAAATTTCAATCATTTGACTGCATATATTCCACCCAACCCCTTACTAAATAATTACCCAGAATGCCCTAAATAATTACCAGTAATGTCGTTTCACAGTACATATTCTCCTCCATACTTCAGTTTTTACCGTGAATACCTGTAGATGCTACTGTAAAACAACCACATGACTAGTGTTCTACTGTAACAGTTTTGTTTTGTAAACTAGTTTCTTGAATGTTATCGTAAATACTAATATTCTAAGTAACATTTATTTATTTTTTTCACACGTTTCGCGAGTAAGAAGTTAGTAGCAGGAGAACGAAGTTCGAGCATTCCTGGTTTATTTATTCCAATAGTTAATAAGTTTAGTAATATAACTATTATAATTCATTCAATAGAGTTTCCGTAAAATGTTGCGGCGTTTCAAAAGGCAAGACAACTATGTAAAAAATGTGTCGACCACACTAGATATGGTATATTGAAAAGGCAAGACAACTATGTAAAAAATGTGTCGACCACACTAGATATGGTATATTCAAAAGTCAAGACAACTATGTAAAAAATGTGTCGACCACACTAGATATGGTATATTCAAAAGTTGGTCGACACATTTTTTACATAGTTGTCTTGCACTAGATATGGTATATTGAAAAGGCAAGACAACTATGTAAAAAATGTGTCACCACACTAGATATGGTATATTGAGTGCCGATGAAACTTTCGCCCAACATTACGATTCATCGGACCGGTTGAAATACGATAGACGTAATGGTGGTTGAGAGTCAAATTATCTTGTATTACACTAGCCACAGTAACAACCAGACAGATAACCTGTATTACGCTAGCCAAAGTAACAACCAGATATCTTGTATTACACTAGCCACAGTAACAACCAGACATATCTTGTATTACACTAGCCACAGTAACAACCAGACAGATAACCTGTATTACACTAGCCACAGTAACAACCAGACAGATAACCTGTATTACACTAGACACAGTAACAACCAGACAGATAACCTGTATTACACTAGCCACAGTAACAACCAGACACATCTTGTATTACACTAGACACAGTAACAACCAGACAGATAACCTGTATTACACTAGCCACAGTAACAACCAGACACATCTTGTATTACACTACCCATAGTAACAACCAGATATCTTGTATTACACGAGCCACAGTAACAACCAGACATATCTTGTATTATACTACCCATAGTAACAACCAGACATATCTTGTATTACACTAGCCACAGTAACAATCAAACAGATAACCTGTATTACACTAGCCACAGTAACAACCAGATAGATAACCTGTATTACACTAGCCACAGTAACAACCAGACATATCTTGTATTACACTAGCCACAGTAACAACCAGACATATCTTGTATTATACTACCCACAGTAACAACCAGACATATCTTGTATTATACTACCCATAGTAGCAACCAAACAGACATCTTGAATTACATTACCCACAGTAACAAACAATCTATTGCTACTTCATCCTTAATAGCACATATGCAGTCAACAGTTCTTTAATTTTGATATAGAAGTGCAATTTACGTGTTGTACAAGAAAACTGGCCAATAATTTCCACAGTAGATCATCCTTACGTCACCGGCCCTGCATGGCCAGGTGGTTAGGGTGCTCACACCTAACATGCTCGCCCTTTCAGCCGTGGGGGCGTTATAATGTGACGGTCAATCCCACTATTCGTTGGTAAAAGAGTAGCCCAAGAGTTGGCGGGGGTGGTGATAACTAGCTGCCTTCCTCTAGTCTTACACTGCTAAATTAGAGATGGCTAGCGCAGATAGCCCTCGTGTAGCTTTGCGCGAAATCCATAACAAAGAAACCTTACGTCACCAATGTCTGAACTCAGATGAGAGACAATTACCTTTGTTTCGCAAAATGATATTACCTAGGTAAACTTGGAGATACACATCTCCGTATCTACATTTTTGCCTTTCATAAAAAGAAAATTTGTTGTTACTTGGTTGAAGTTCTGGCTTTCCATAGAGTGCTTGATACATGGCAAAATCATGTAACATTTAGCAGATGCAGGATCTATTGAAATCTCAACCTCAAGTACACGCATAATTATTAGCACATACAACACTATGTCTCATTCATGATTCTCCAAACCATCATAAAAACCGACGGCTGAATTCGCCCTGTTAGTTTAAACTAGCTGTTGTAATTACAGCTATAGATCATCGCTAGCATATTTTGTAGCATAGTTTAAAAGGTACTCCCATTTGATAGTCCTGTCTGATTACATCTGAATATGGGCATTTTACGAGATTAGTGACAAAGTAAACCACAACTGAAGCAGAGTTTCTTTTCACTACATTTTTGGTGCAACTTTCCTAGAAAACCCTGATGTCCCAAAGTGGCTCTACCATGTTGCTATGCAGCAGCACCTGATGTATAGGAGCTGCTGTAGCTGACAGTTGATTATTTTATCGCCTTGGGCAGTCATGGACTCTGAAGGCTGCTTTACAGTTGTGTCTCCAGTTGCAGTTGCCACTACCACTGGTTGTTCCCTTTGTTCCAGCATGCAGTTGCCACTACCACTGGTTGTTCCTTTGTTCCAGCATGCAGTAACCACTACCACTGGTTGTTCCCTTTGTTCCAGCATGCAGTTGTCACTACCACTGGTTGTTCCCTTTGTTCCAGCATGCAGTTGCCACTACCACTGGTTGTTCCCTTTGTTCCAGCACGCAGTAACCACTACCACTGGTTGTTCCCTTTGTTCCAGCATTCAGTTCCTTGTGGCCAATCAAAACCACGTCATCACTGAAACTGGATCCTTGAGTGAAAAAATGTCTTTCAAATCCCAAGAAAAACACACTGGACAGTCCAAGCTGCGATGGTTGCCAACTCTTGGCTTTACTTATCAGTTTCATTGTCATGGTCAGTAGCCTAGACAAATCACCTAAATCTAAATACTGATTAGTTACTATCTAGTTTATACTCTACGTTTAGCTGCTAATGTGCTGCCGTGTTTAGGGATCGTTTGTGTGATGGTGACGACCAGGATTCGACCCTGGGTCTTCTTGATAAAAAAGCTAGGGCCTCTTCCATTAGTTTGTTTGCATTGGGTATTCAGGAAGACCTAAGGGCTACCTTCGCTTCTCCATTAGAAGTTAAATCAACTACGTTATCTAATTTTACTGACTTTTATGTTATGTGGATGTAGAAGGCTTCGTTCTTTCTTCTTCGTGTGTGTGTGTGTGTGGTTTCATATCTTTTTATTTTCGTATTATTTTATTTTTGGTCCCCTTTTCTAGCATGATGGGATACTGCAAATGGACCGACATAATAGCTTTGCTTGCTTACAATGCTTTTGAGTTTTGACTTGGTCATTTTATATTGAAGTTGTCGTTTACAAATAATGCTGTGAATGTGATTTTGTTCTCCACTTCATTTTTAAATGGATCATCTTTATAAGATCTCTTGAATATTTTTGGAGAAATTTTTAATATAAGAGAATATAACAGTTATTAAATACACAAATTGCACTTACACAGAACTGTCAGCGCCAAAAAAAAATGAACGTTTTTATTTTTTAAGAATAAAAATCTAGATTCAAACGTTTGTTATTCTTTTCACACCAACTGTTGACTCTTCTAATACTATGATTATAATGTTGGCACTCACCTTCCTATCATATAGGGAAAAACATCGTCGGTCCGTTTACCAACACACTGGAGAAGATCAACGAAATTTAGAATTCAGGAGCACAATAGACATAAACGACATAATATGAGGGTCTATTGCTTGTTTGTTTGTAATTATGCACAAAGCTACATAATGGGCTACTGTCCTCTGCACACCACGGGTATCGAAACCCGGTTTCTAGCGTTGTAAGTCCTCAGACATACCGCTGTGCCACTGGCGG
>NW_013672988.1:6345-7665 GCF_000517525.1 Limulus polyphemus | reverse complement strand
CAACCTAACTAATAACAATCAACCTAACTAATAAAAAATCAACCTAGCTAATAACAATCAACCTAACTAATAAAAATCAACCTAGCTAATAACAATAGACCTAACTAATAACAATCAACTTAGCTAATAACAATCAACCTAATTAATAACAATCAACCTTGCTAATAACAATCAACCTAGCTAATAACAATCAACCTATCTAATAACAATAGACCTAGCTAATAACAATAGACCTAGCTAATATCAATAGACCTGGCTAATAACAATCAACCTAGCCAATAACAATAGACCTAACTAATAACAATCAACCTAGCTAATAACAATAGACCTAACTAATAACAATCAACCTAAATAATAACAATCAACCTAAATAATAACAATCAACCTAACTAATAACAATCAACCTAGCTAATAACAATAGACCTAACTAATAACAATAGGCCTAGCTAATAACAATCAACCTAACTATTAACAATCAACCTAGCTAATAACAATCAACCTAACTAATAACAATCAACCTAGCTAATAACAATCAACCTGGCTAATAACAATCAACCTGGCTAATAACAATCAACCTAGCTAATAACAATCAACCTAGCTAATAACAATCAAGCTAGCTAATAACAATCAACCTAGCTAATAACAATCAAGCTAGCTAATAACAATCAAGCTAGCTAATAACAATCAAGCTAGCTAATAACAATCAACCTGGCTAATAACAATCAACCTAGCTAATAACAATCAAGCTAGCTAATAACAATCAACCTAGCTAATAACAATCAACCTAGCTAATAACAATCAAGCTAGCTAATAACAATAGACCTAACTAATAACAATCAACCTAGCTAATAACAATCAACCTAGCTAATAACGATCAACCTAACTAATAACAATCAACCTAACTAATAACAATCAACTCAGCTAATAACAATAGACCTAACTAATAACAATAGACCTAACTAATAACAATAGACCTAGCTAATATCAATAGACCTAGCTAATAACAATCAACCTAACTATTAACAATCAACCTAGCTAATAACAATCAACCTAACTAATAAAAATCAACCTAGCTAATAACAATAGACCTAACTAATAACAATAGACCTAACTAATAACAATCAACCTAGCTAATAACAATCAACCTAATTAATAACAATCAACCTGGCTAATAACAATCAACCTGGCTAATAACAATCAACCTAGCTATAACGATCAACCTAACTAATAACAATCAACCTAACTAATAAAAATCAACCTAGCTAATAACAATAGACCTAACTAATAAAAATCAACCTAGCTAATAACAATAGACCTAAC
>NW_013672988.1:0-5421 GCF_000517525.1 Limulus polyphemus | reverse complement strand
ACTAATAACAATCAACCTAACTAATAACAATCGACCTGGCTAATAACAATCAACCTAACTAATAACAATCAACCTAACTAATAACAATCAACCTGGCTAATAACAATCAACCTAACTAATAACAATGAACCTAGCTAATAACAATCAACCTAGCTAATAACAATCAACCTAGCTAATAACAATAGACCTAGCTAATAACAATCAACCTGGCTAATAACAACAGACGTAACTAATAACAATCAACCTGGCTAATAACAATAGACCTAGCTAATAACAATCAACCTAACTAATAACAACAGACGTAAGTAATAACAATCAATCTAGCTAATAATAATCAACCTAGCTAATAACAATAGACGTAACTAATAACAATCAACCTAACTAATAACAACAGACGTAACTAATAACAATCAACCTGGCTAATAACAATAGACCTAACTAATAACAACAGACGTAACTAATAACAATCAACCTGGCTAATAACAATAGACCTAACTAATAACAACAGACGTAACTAATAACAATCAACCTGGCTAATAACAATAGACCTAGCTAATAACAATCAACCTGGCTAATAACAATCAACCTAACTAATAACAACAGACGTAACTAATAACAATCAATCTAGCTAATAACAATCAACCTAGCTAATAACAATAGACCTAGCTAATAACAATCAACCTAGCTAATAACAATCAACCTAGCTAATAACAATCGCCCTGGCTAATAACAATCAACCTAACTAATAACAACAGACCTAGCTAATAACAATCAACCTAACTAATAACAATCAACCTAACTAATAACAATCAACCTAGCTAATAACAATAGACCTAGCTAATAACAATCAACCTAACTAATAACAATAGACCTAGCTAATAACAATCAACCTAACTAATAACAATAGACCTAGCTAATAACAATCAACCTAACTAATAACAATCAACCTAGCTAATAACAATAGACCTAGCTAATAACAATCAACCTAACTAATAACAATAGACCTAGCTAAGAACAATCAACCTAACTAATAACAATCAACCTAACTAATAACAATAGACCTAGCTAATAACAATCAACCTAACTAATAACAATCAATCTAGCTAATAACAATCAACCTAACTAATAACAATCTACCTAACTAATAACAATCAACCTAACTAATAACAATCAACCTAACTAATAACAATAGACCTAGCTAATAACAATCGACCTGGCTAATAACAATCAACCTAACTAATAACAATCAACCTAGCTAATAACAATCAACCTAGCTAATAACAATCAACCTGGCTAATAACAATCAACCTAACTAATAACAATAGACCTAGCTAATAACAATCGACCTAACTAATAACAATAGACCTAGCTAATAACAATCGACCTGGCTAATAACAACAGACGTAGCTAATAACAATCAAGCTAGCTAATAACAATCAACCTAACTAATAACAATCAATTTAGCTAATAACAACTAACCTAGCTAATATCAATAGACCTAGCTAATAACAATCAACCTGCTAATAACAATCAACCTAGCTAATAACAATCAACCTAGCTAATAACAATCAACCTGGCTAATAACAATCAACCTAACTAATAACAACAGACGTAACTAATAACAATCAACCTGGCTAATAACAATCAGCCTAGCTAATAACAATCAACTTGGCTAATAACAATCAACCTAACTAATAACAATCAACCTAGCTAATAACAATCAACCTGGCTAATAACAATCAACCTGGCTAATAACAATCAACCTAACTAATAACAATGAACCTAGCTAATAACAATGAACCTAGCTAATAACAATAGACCTGGCTAATAACAATCAACCTAACTAATAACAACAGACGTAACTAATAACAATCAATCTAGCTAATAACAATCAACCTAACTAATAACAACAGACGTAACTAATAACAATCAACCTAACTAATAACAATCGACCTAGCTAATAACAATCGACCTAACTAATAACAATCAACCTGGCTAATAACAATCAACCTGGCACAGAAGTGAACAGTACATGAATACTCTTTTAAAAAAAAAGCATTAAACTAGTTGATTCCAGCTCTAATGGGGCAGGCCTGTAACAAACTTTACTATGAAGAACGTTCAGGATCGAATTTCGACTTTTGAAGATTGGAAAATGTCAAAAGTAAAAACTGAAGTTTTTCACATTTTTTTTACAATCTCACAAATAACAGCATGGTTGTAATGTATGATAACATACCTTTTGATTATTAAAAGATAAGGGGGGGGGGGTAGGAGGATGTACCTGATAAATCCGGAAGATGTAGCATAGTGAACAACTTTTCCCTTGGCGAGTTTCTGTCGTTCTATCCAGCGGTCACAGGGAACTTGATAGATGTGTATTTCTACTAACTAGAAAAAGATAAGATATGAAAAAGTTAGAAATGGTTCTGGCGGCAATTTTGAGTTGAAAGATCTTTTTTTTTCTAAAGTGTGGTTATTAATGTTAAGTTTATTCTTATTAAAAGACTAATAATTTTGTTGGGATGCAGTATTTAAAATTCTCGTTTAAATAACGCTTCCAAAAATACGAATTGAAAAATTAAAATAGGTCCTTGTTTACAGATCACTAACATATACTTCAAAATTAGTATCACAAAAAGTCTACAAAATACTGACTCATGTTTAGTGGGTAACTTCATTAACTGCTCATTGTTTTACAGCAGTTTTTCTCAAAGTAACATACTAACTCAAGTGTAAGAACGAATCAACAATAATGAATGACGTATTTAATTATGTAATATTCCATACTAATATCTTCCAGAGATATCCATTCAAGCTTATAGCTGGGATATGTAGTAAGCTTCATAGACTTGGAAAGCATTAACTATTCACTACATTTTTAATTTCAACTGTAATGTATTTACTAAACTGACAACGTTAATTTCCTGTAACTATTCATTACATTTATAGCTTTAACTGTAATGTATTTACTAAACTGACAACGTTAATTTCCGGTAACTATTCACTACATTTATAGCTTCAACTGTAATGTATTTACTAAACTGACAACGTTAATTTCCTGTAACTATTCACTACATTTTTATAGCTTCAACTGTAATGTATTTACTAAACTGACAATGTTAATTTCCGGTAACTATTCACTACATTTATAGCTTTAACTGTAATGTATTTACTAAACTGACAACGTTAATTTCCTGTAACTATTCACTACATTTATAGCTTTAACTGTAATGTATTTACTAAACTGACAACGTTAATTTCCGGTAACTATTCACTACATTTTATAGCTTCAACTGTAATGTATTTACTAAACTGACAACGTTAATTTCCGGCCTCAGCCTACCAGCATCAGAGTATAATGAAAATAATTAGGCCTCGTATCACGTGTACAAGTCTGAATAAATATGTTTTAATGGAAATTCAGCAGTGTCCATTCATCACAATGCTTTCATCACACCATTTAAATTTCAGCATATAAGAAACACATGTTTTGTTTTTACTTAATACGTTCACTTTATGACCTACCAGTTGTAGAGTTATAATGAATACATATGTTTTAATAACGGCTTTCTTAACATCCAGGAAATTCATGTCACAACTGACAATAACATCAACTAAACATTTATCTGTTGATTAAAGGTTAGTCTTGAACGTTGCTTGAAATTACCCCCACAAGACAGCCTTTCCCATATTTTAATTATTTCCGTTCACTCAGAATTGTTTTAAATCTCGAATCTTGTTAAACATACAAATACTCGTAACATTTCCGCTTTTAAACATTTCTTCTCCAGTTATTATTATGTTTGTAGTCATAAAAGTATTTTGTAGTCCTAACAGTACTTTGTAGTCCTAACAGTACTTTGTAGTCCTAACAGTACTCTTAAAGATATTAAACTGAAATGCAAGCATTGTTTTGCATAAATAACTCATGAAACGAGTTTCCAATTTAAGATATTTTACTGGTGGAATAAGTTGTGAAGCGTTTTATTGTTATTCTACCGGTTTCCTTGCAGATATTTCTAAGGTACGATCACTTTTATATCAGAAACGTGATAATCTTTCTCAAGGTTTGAATATTTAATGATGTTAAACTTTTACGTAAACCATATAAACAGTTTGTTTCGAGAAGTTGTTGATCGTCAAGATTTAATCTTTACCCTGAGTTATGAAGAAACTAGATTTGACAGGGGGCGCTCGAACATAACAGAACTAAAAATCATAAATAATATTCAACATTTAACGTTGAATATTATTTATGATTTTAACTTTATACACAAGTGCCAAAATACTATAATAACAGAACTAGTTTTTCTGTTTATCCGTACGTACTCGCACAACTAACTCAAAATAATATAGACTACACGAGCTTTTTTGAAGGTATCTTGTTCGATTATAGAACGTATGTCTATGAAAATTATCTCTAATTGTTTCATGAGGAATATAATCACTTATTGTTTCTCGAGAAATATTGTCTCTAATTGTTTGAATAAGAATATTGTCTCTAATTGTTTGAATAAGAATATTGTCTCTAATTGTTTGAATAAGAATATTGTCTCTAATTGTTTCAATAATAATATCGTCTCTAATTGTTTCAATAAGAATATTGTCTCTAATTGTTTCAATAATAATATCGTCTCTAATTGTTTCAATAAGAATATTGTCTCTAATTGTTTCACAAGGAATATTGTCTCTAATTGTTTCACAATGAATATTGTCTAATTGTTTCAATGATAATATCGTCTCTAATTGTTTCAATAAGAATATTGTCTCTAATTGTTTCACAAGGAATATTATCTCTAATTGTTTCAATAAGAATATCGTCTCTAATTGTTTCACAAGGAATATCGTCTCTAATTGTTTCAATAAGAATATCGTCTCTAATTGTTTTACAAGGAATATTGTCTCTAATTGTTTCAATAAGAATATAATTTCTAGTTGCTTCACTAGGAATATTGTCTCTAATTGTTTCAATAAGAATATCTTCTCTAATTGTTTTACAAGGAATATCGCCTCTAATTGTTTCAATAAGAATATCGTCTCTAATTGTTTTACAAGGAATATTGTATCTAATTGTTTTACAAGGAATATTGTCTCGAATTGTTTCAATAAGAATATTGTCTCTAATTGTTTTACAAGGAATATTGTCTCTAATTGTTTTACAAGGAATATTGTATCTAATTGTTTTACAAGGAATATTGTCTCGAATTGTTTCAATAATAATATAATTTCTAGTTGCTTCACTAGGAATATCGTCTCTAATTGTTTTAATAAGAATATCGTCTCTAATTGTTTTACAAGGAATATTGTATCTAATTGTTTCAATAAGCATATCGTCTCTAATTGTTTCAATAAGAATATTGTCTCTAATTGTTTCAATAAGAATATTGTCTCTAATTGTTTCACAAGGAATATTGTATC
>NW_013672987.1:37255-41689 GCF_000517525.1 Limulus polyphemus | reverse complement strand
CTGTATACAGTTTATGGTAATCCAAACATTAGTTTGTAGGATTAAGCTGTATACAGTTTATGGTAATCCAAACATTAGTTTGTAGGATTAAGCTGTATACAGTTTATGGTAATCCAAACATTATTTTGTAGGATTAAGCTGTATACAGTATATGGTAATCCAGACATTATTTTGTAGGATTAAGCTGTATACAGTTTATGGTAATCCAAACATTATTTTGTAGGATTAAGCTGTATACAGTTTATGGTAATCCAAAAATTAGTTTATAGGATTAAGCTGTATACAGTTTATGGTAATCCAAACATTATTTTGTAGGATTAAGCTGTATACAGTTTATGGTAATCGAAACATTAGTTTGTAGGATTAAGCTGTATACAGTTTATGGTAATCCAAACATTATTTTGTAGGATTAAGTTATATACAGTTTATGGTAATCCAAACATTATTTTTGGATAGTTTTAAATATTTTCTTCAAGTGACTATCGTATAGTATCAGGATAATATAGAAAAATCATTTTCTACAATTGACCATTGTTTGGTTTCAAAATAATTTAAGTATAATTTTTCAACAATCGAGTTGTATGTGGTTCTTGTGTAATCTATGTATTATTTTATAGATAATATGGTTTCCTGATAATATAATAAAGTTCATTTCCTAGTACTTTATATTGTATTTTAGGATGTATTCTGAGGTGGAGCTTTATTCATCTTTATCAGCACGATATAAGTTAGTAAGATGTTATAATTGTTGTACTAGGATTGAAGATATTCATCAAATCATAGAGGAGGCAGGATATCCTTATCACTGGGTCCAGAGAGTTGCAGGTCTAGAATTCCTGTATGTGCCTAACGATGTTTATCCCCATGTGACACCTAAGGTCAACAACTTTACCAGCTCTTCGCACATGGATCAGACTATAAAAGCAATAAGGTCTCGACTCTCGGCTAGACTGTCCCTGTACAAGTTGCTTCTGTCTTTAGGTAAGTCGTGTGCATGTTTCTGTAAACCATTAAACCTTTTTGTTATGTTTCTGTTGTTAACGGATATACATGTTTGAGTAAATCAAAGCAAGGAGTTTATCACTTTTGCTACAGGATTCTTTTTCTGTGCACGTTACGAGTTTTAGTGATTTACATTCAAAAGTTAATTAAACTACTTTCTTATCACAGTATGTGAATAAACTTGGTGTACCAAATAACCCAACTTTTAATGTTATGTAAGTTTTAAGTTCTTAATTTTATACGGCAATATTAGAAAATAAATCCCGAATTTTCCCCACGTCTCTAAGAGATATGAAACTTAACATAAATTTTTCATTATAATGTTTTCATCCCTAGAGCAAAGCATAATTTTTATAGCTTTCAATCTTATATGGTTAGAGAACCATAAAACAGAACCCTCTTGCCACATCCACTTGTCAGATCCTCTCTTTCAGAAATTACCAATAGTTCTTTCTGACGTTTAATACTATATTATTTACAACCAACAGAAAGCCAAGGTTTTAATCTATCAAATGATGTATTATACTACATGAGCTCCACATTCCCAGAGTGATTTACAACTTATAATGGCATGAATAGTGGTAGTCAATAGTTCAAAGAGCAATAAAACAATAAAATATAGATAGATATATACTGTTACAACTTTAAAGCTGCTTAGGATAAACGAATGTAGTTTCATGTTAAAATTTAAAGTCATTCTAGAAAAAAAAAGTAATTTAAAATTACTTTCTTTTTTTTTGGTGGTTATGAGGTCAGTCAAATTAACCAATCTTTATAGTTAGGGAAAAGAAAATAACAGATAAAATATAAAGTTTTACTGAAAAAAACGTTTTAAATTTATTTGAGAGGTTTTAGAGATTATGCAAATAGAACTTGAGAATTTTCAGATAAAGAAAAGTATTTTTAATCTTAACATGAAAATCACTTTGCACTCTGGGCAGTCAGCAATTTGACTTCATATATTCATGAGGGTCTGGCATGGGCAGGTGGTTAGGACGCTCGACTCGCAATCTGAGGGGCGCGGGTTCGAATTCCCGTCACATCAAACACGCTCGCTCTTTCAGCCGTGGGGGCTTTATAATATTATGGTCAATCCCACTATTCATTGGTGAAAGGGTAGCCCAAGAATTGGTGGTGACTAGCTGCCTTCCCTCTAGTATTTCACTGCTAAATTAGAGATGGCTAGCGCAGATAACCCTCATGCAGCTTTGCATGAAATTCAAAACAGACATATATTCATGATGAAATTTTCAGTGAAAATACGTAATTAAAAATTATATTTTTGTCTTCAAATGTCTCTTAATTCTTACTGAAAGTTTACAAAATTTTGTGAAGATTCACAAAACGTATTAGAAGTTAATTTGGAGTAAATTTTTAAGTTGACGCCAAGCCTGTAGCGAGAGAATTTTTGTACACAGCTATAAATACAGGTTTTGCACATACAAATAATCCTGACAACATTTTATTGAATCTTTTTAAATGCTTTCTTCAGAACTAAATGATGGGTGGTATTTATTCTACTTTAAGGATTTTTTAGAACTTTTAAGGGTGGAGGATGATGGGCATTGTTTAGTAGAAATATATATTTTTTGGGTCTCTTAATTTTATCTTATTTCTACTTTTAACTTTATTACATCTTTTTAAGCATAACTGCCTTCCCACAACTGGCTGCAGACAGTGATAGGCAGTATTAGTTAAGATGTTGTGGATGTAAGCACTCAACTCTGTACCCTTGCAGACAGTGATAGACAGTAAGAGTTAAAACATTGTGGGTGTAAGCACTCAACTCTGTACCCTTGCAGACAGTGATAGACAGTAAGAGTTAAGACGTTGTGGATGTAAGCACTCAACTCTGTAACCTTATTGATTTTTCCATGACTGTTAACTGGTTTCTCATCTGCTTTTTGAATTTTGTCTGAGAGATGGGATATCCACAATGCTATTACCACAGGCAATCTCCGTTACGACTTTTGTTGTTTTTTTAAATGGTTTTGAATTTATATATATATATACTTGGAGATCTTTACACCAATATTTAAAAGTATGATAAGTAAACAAATGTTTTTGTCCTTCAGAACAGTTGAATGTTCCAGTTTTACCGGAGATTTCAGCTCTTTATCCACATAAAGTGATCGCTAAACTGAAGGAGTGGAGTAAAATTCCGTGGAGTGACATAAAGGTAAAGACCCACATTCATGTTGACCACTGTTAACCTATCCAATTCATGTTGACCACTGTTAACCTATCCACTGTATTACAGAAAAGGTAAAGACCCACATTCATGTTGACCACTGTTAACCTATCCACTGTATTACAGAAAAGGTAATGACCCACATTCATGTTGACCACTGTTAACAGAAAAGGTAAAGACCCACATTCATGTTGACCACTGTATTACAGAAAAGGTAAAGACCCACATTCATGTTGACCACTGTTAACCTATCCACTGTATTACAGAAAAGGTAAAGACCCACATAATTACCCATGTTTTTTTGGTAGTTCTTAAACCAAGGTAAATATAAAATAAGTAAACAAAATGAGGTTCAATCAATTTCTGCTATTCCGTTAGTAGTGTTTGTTTTTCAAGCTTCTCTGACACTTCAGTGTACAGGTCATGGAGATTTCTTTCTCTGTAATGGTAATAAAGTATTACTAAAATACCACTTTTTATAAAGGAAAAAGAAGATTGTATGGAGTTACTAGAACTTGGAGTTATATCAGAAGAGTGGATGTCCTTCAGAACTGTTGTAGAGAGAGGATCAGGTTAGTGGGTCATTCCTTGTAATACCAGGATAACTTGTCACGTTATGGATATTAATACCCATGATGGACAGAGCACAGATAGTACATTGTATAATTCTGTGAATAAAGATCGTATTAGTGGTCATCCTTCATACTAAGGGTATAGTTGAGGGGGAACATGCTTGGTGATCATTTTGTACAATAAGCGATAAAGTGGTTTTAGGAATAGATGAGGCACTTGTTAAAGTTTTTGTTGTTCTTTGGGGAATTTTTAGGTTTCATGCCATGATTTACAAGAAACTATTCTGCACTGAAAATTTGTACCTTAGATAATTTGAAAAAGGTTTGACTCTAGAATCAAACGAAAGGCTTCATTTTTTTTTAAACAGTGGCAGTTTTGAGACTTTAATAAAACTGTTTTACATTGAGTTACCAGAAAGTATTTTAGTCTCATTCTACCAAGTAATATTTACTATCTTTCATGTTATATAGCAACTCTATGGGCTTTGGTGTTGGTACCACCAAACTATCCAGAGAGGGCTTCATTATTCCTGCTGTCTTTGGACTGGAAGCAACTTAGAACAAGTAGGACCGACAAAGCTCTTCAGGTAGTGTGATAAGGCTGAAGTCTTTTAGTGGTTGTCTACTTAGTTTTAGGCTTTCTTTGATGAAAAACATTATCAACGACTT
>NW_013672987.1:25369-36401 GCF_000517525.1 Limulus polyphemus | reverse complement strand
TGAGTAGGACACTTGACTCTCAATCTGAAGATCGTGGGTTCGAATCCTCGTCCCACCAAACATACTAGCTTTTTAAGTTATGGGGGTGTTATAATGTGACGGTCAATCCCATTATTCATTGGTAAAAGAATAGACCAAGGGTTGGCGGTGGATGGTGATGGCTAGCTGTCTTCCCTCTAGTCTTACACTGCTAATGTAGGGACGGCTAGCGCAGATTGACCTCGTGTAGCTTTGCGCGAATTTCAAAACAAGTATGAAATATATAGTCAAAGAAAAAAAAAATATTTAGAAAATATTTGACACTGATGAAAATGGATGCTAGCGGTGAAGTTAAGTAATATGAGATGCTAGTTGAATTCATAGAGATTCTTTTATATCGGTTTAATTAAAATTATCAGTGACAACTTTAAGTTACTGCGTGAAAATGAATTTTGAAAAAAGCGAAAAGTCACAAGCGAGGTGTAATTTTTTATAGTTTACCCTCTTTAATAACACTAATAGTCGCGAGGGTTTCGTATCATATATTTTATTTAAATACCAATAAAATAATATTTTCTACGTCTTCCTAGAAATATTTTATGTTTAAGTCATTCATAACTAAAACCCGGTTCAGTCTTCCTCTTTACATTCAGACGCCTTGGCATGAAATGAGGATAGTTTATAAAAAGTACAGTAATTAAATACATTTTAAATAAGGTTATGTCGTGTAACTATTCTTTAGGTTGAGATACTTCGGTATCGTAGAAACAGTCTTCATAAATTACGTACGAATAACAAAAACAGGAACAATAAACATCCATAACACACATAACACTTACAGACACAAGTTTACGATAACAGATCAGTTCTAACAACAGGAACAATAAACATCCATAACACACATAACACTTACAGACACACGTTCATAATAACAGATCAGTTCTAACAACAGGAACAATAAACATCCATAACACACATAACACTTACAGACACAAGTTCACGATAACAGATCAGTTCTAACAACAGGAACAATAAACTCTGTAAGTGTTATGTGTGTTATGGATGTTTATTGTTCCTGTTGTTAGAACTGATCTGTTATCGTGAACTTGTGGTTGTCGGTGTTTTAGTGATAGATGACGAAATGTGTAGAACGTGTTAAGAAATTATTGGTATTTGACTATTGGTTGGCAGAATACTTCAAAATGTGTGGTACTTGTTTGTATATAACTAGTTATTCTGTTGTTATGAGTGAGTGTGTGTCTTTTATCGTTGTCTGAATACCTGTGTTATGGATAACTATTGTTTGTGTTATTATTGTTTCTCTGTTATTGTAAGCACATGCTTTTAAGTGTTGTGGGTGTTTATTTTTCGTGTTGTTAGAATTTATCTGTTATCGTAAACTTGTGTCTGTAAGTGTTTTGTGTGTTATGGATTAAAATCCTGTTTTCGTTACCACTAGCAACAGCATGTTGTTTTGATGGCTAAAAAGACTGATCAACCATAACACCAAGATCTTTTTCTTCCGTAACACTGTTAATGAAATTAAAAATCAAACACATAATTCAAATTGTGATATCCTACAGGCATTATTTTGCATTTATTATAATCAAAAACATCTGCCATTGATTTGCCCAACTTCCTAAATTATATTTTTGTAGACCAGCAGCATCCTCGTCACAGCTAGCAACATCCAAAACTTTAATATCATCACCAAATGTGAATAGTTTAGTGACCATTCCTTCATCTATGTCATTTATATAAATCAAAAAGAACAAAGGTCCTAAAACTGAGCCCTGAGGTACCTCACTAGTGACATTAATAGAGTTTGCCTGTACCCCATTTATAATACCCCCCCTGGATTTTTCCAGAGCTAAAAATAATTACGAATTAATGTATCTAATTTTACACAACATAACAACTAGGAGAATGTAATATTTAAAAACACACGAGAAAAACAAAGCTTATAGCGAATAAATCCATTGATTTATGTGTTGAGTTTTTATGTTGGAAACATCGTTGTCAGAAACCAGCGATTATGTGTTCTTTTACATGGATTTATTTCCATTTTTTGTTTCTCTCAAGAATCTCCGCTGAGATATCTGTTTTCGTCATGTTTTTTTTCATTTTTACATAATTATGAATTTCTCTTGTCTTAAATTAGAACTGAACGAATGTTGGTCTCATCGTATAAAGATCTGAGGTGATCCTGAATGTATCGTCTCCTTCCAACTTTTAAATCAAATTTGAAGCTGGTCTGTGTAAAACCAGTTCATTAGATTACACAGATCACAAACTGAAGATCTAAGTCTATAAATATTCGGATATTCTTTTGTCCGACACACGCTCCTTTTCTACATATGTGAAATATTGTGCTTTGGGTTAAAATAACATAATTTTGTGAAGCGTGCTTAATAAAACTATATTAAATTAACTATATCCACCATATCCGAAGACAACCCATGCCAAAGATCAACCACCCTATTAGAAAAATGAAACTGTCTTACCTGAAGATTTATGTACAAAAAAGATGATGCATCAACACTATCAATTCCCTGAAAAATCTTAAACACCTCGATTAAATCCCCTCTAACTCTTCTTCTTTTTCAATAGAAAACTATTTGAGAGACCTTAACTTATCCTCTCCATCCCAGCTTATCATCCTTGTAGCTCTCCTCTGAATCCTTTCCAACAATTCAATGTCCTTCTTAAGGCAAGGAGCCTAAAACTGAACATAGTACTCCGCACGTGACCTAACCAATGACATTATAACCTCTTCAGACTTGTATTCAGTATTTCTGTAGATACAACCAAGTTACTTCCATCCTTTTAATGGTAAAAAAAACCACCTCTTCATCAATTTTTATCTGGAAGGCACATCTTTCAAACCTTAGATACACGTTCAGCTTAAAGTGCATATAGAAGCTTGTGAAATATGCCATTGTCTTTGTAATTCTATAAAGTTTATTGGTAGATATGGTTATAAGCCTGCAAGACAATGATAAACAAAAAACACATGGTATACTGATCAGGTACTACAAAAACAAAGTTTAGACATTTTTGTTTTAAATTAACTAGATAATGATTACAAAATATTTTAACATTTACTGTACTATTTTCTGGCTCATAATTATTGAGATAGATGAGAATTATATAATTTTAATTATGATTAAGTCTGCACTGTTGAAATTCAAATTTATAAGATCACAGTGTTTGTTTGTTTTGAATTTTGCACAAAGCTACACGAGGGCTATCTGCACCAGCCGTCCCTAATTTAGCAGTGTAAGACTAGAGGGAAGGCAGCTAGTCATCACCACCCACCGCCAACTCTTGGGCTACTCTTTTACCAATGAATAGTGGGATTAACCGTCACATTATAACACTCCCACGGCTGAAAGGGCGAGCATGTTTGGTGTGACGGGGATTCGAACCCGCGGTAAACCCCTATGATAAGATAGCGAATGATTGAAGATAAGTGAAGCTCAAGATAATTGTAGAATAGATGATGCTTACCTTTTAGTTGTATTTGATACTTTACAAACACAATGTACATATAATTTAAGGACAACAAGAAATGTATTGGCTGTCCCATCCACTATAATAAACTCTAAAACAAAAATAAAGCCCTCATAGTCAGCCCTTATTATTCATATATTTATCAAGCCTTCTTCTGTTACGAGTTCTGAAGTTAAATGTTCCTAGAAGTGGTTTGCAAGTAATTAAATACCTAATTTTTTTAAGTTTTCTTGTTGCTGATCGTGGATTTATTTGTTTTTAAAAGTTTTAAAACTATTTCTTTATAATTAAGATACTTATGGTTGCCAAGTAGATTCTGCAGTTGGCAAACAAATGTACTCAAAGAAAATCATGAAGATAATTAATTAATGAATGTAAAACAAGTTAAAATTGATAGGACGTACGTATCGTTTTTGTTCAGTAATAAATTAAAATATCACAATTTCATATATATTGTGTAGGCCAGTGATTGTAATAAATTTTGTATGGTGTCAGTGAAAGAATAAACTTGTTTTATTAAAGAAACACTTCAGATGTCAGACTAATAATAAAAAAAGATAGAAATATAACACAAAAAAGAAGTAATGTTATTATTTTTGTACAAAAAGGTTTCAAAATGAACTTTTATAAAATTCAGAAGTTAAATGTCGTGCAAATAATATATGTATTTATAAAAACAAGCTACACATTGTTTAGAAAGTTACATTAATTTCCATACAATTTGGTTATATAGTTAGTGTCAACGTCTGATTCCTATATTACTGCTCCTCAGGAACTGGAACACGAGATCAACATGTCAGTTGTTAATTTTATACCTCAGAAAGTCCGATACAATTTGTTAGCATGCCAGCTACATCACTTATTAGTGGGATTTGATGTGTACCTTGAGACAGATCCAGATGCAACAGAAGGACCAAAAGAATTTTCTCAGGGCAAAATATTTCTTAGGATAGCAAGGTATCGAGGAAGTTTTTTATAAAACTATTTCTTACTTTGTAATATAACTTTTCAAACTATAGTTCTGATTGAAGATTATATCATCTATGGATTAAAAAAGATTATTCTTAAATTAAATGCAGTAGTTTCGTTATTTAAAGTGTATTTTTGAACAATTGTAAGATATCAGAGTCTCAAAGACTGGTTTCTCTGTGTTTTAGGGGTCGTGACCGTAGGAGACCTTACAAATACGTTGCCAAACTTGGACTATTTACACATCGTTAGAGAAGTTTCAAAAGAACTGGTTCTACTTCTTGTCAATTGTGATTGACTGAGATATCGGTTTTTGTTTGTTTTTTTCATTTAAAATAAACATGCATTTTATATATGTTTTTTGAGTGCACAGTCTCGTGGTTTTCTTTATATACCATTTAGTTATACTGTTCACAAAAATTATGTTACGGTATGAAATCCTGAAATTGTTCGACATTTTATTCTCCCTTTTTCTTCTACGTGTAGCTAGGTTTAATTGATTTTAACCTACTTGAAAATAAAGAAATGATGAAAATGGTTGTAAATTAAAGATATACAAGGTCAGTGTCGACAAAATAATTCTCTTTCCATTATTTTAATGGTGTAAGTGCATTTGTTTATCAAATTATTTGTGGTCAGTGAAGAATTATACTTGGTAAATATTCGTACTTTGATTAAAATACGATACGTCGATAATGATTTGAAAATTACTTTAAAATGTCCAGAGACTAATCTGTTGAAACAAAACCAAGTAATGCAGTTACGCTTGCTTCTTCGATTACCATGACAAAACTAAATAAAATATTTTACATTTATCTGACTTCAAAAGAGTTAGTCTACTGTACAGGTTCTTAAATATTTTTTTCTTTGTGTGGATTATTTTTTATAATTAGTTTTGACATAATTTTCTCAGATATCAGTTCTTTACCCTTTCGCCACGGGCGGGTCTAACCGAGCATGTCACGATCTTTTGGCGAGTTGTTTTCCAAACTTAATTAAACTGCTTTATGTTATACCAATTAGTATAGCATAAAATCTTAGCTAATAATCCATATCTTAATAGTATACAAGTTTGAAGTTCTTAATTTTATAAGGGAATATTTAAAAAATCCTGAATTTCCCCTAGCGTGTATTTTATTCACTACCTCTCTAAGAAGTTAGAAATTTAACATAAATTACTCACTATCAAATCATCATTGCTCAGACAAACTATATTAATTTTTTATAGTTTTGAATTTTGTTTGGTTACAGAGCCATCAAATAGGAAATCAAACCCCTCTTGCCACACCTACCTGTCACATCCTCTCTTTCAAGATATGTTAATAGTTTTCTCTTATCTATAACCAATAGAAAGTCAAGGTTTTTCATTTAGCAAATGATGTATTATTTTATGTTGTTTTCTAAACAGAGAATTGTCAATTTCTCTTTTAGTACAAGCTTCACGTTCCCCCAAGTGATTTACAACTAATAATGGCATGAATAGTAGTAGTTAGTGGTTCATAGAGCAATAAAACAATAAAATTCAAGGATAAATAGATGTATACTGTTACAAGTATAAAGCTACTTAGGATAAACGAATGTAGTTTCATGTTACAATTTGAAGTCATTCTTGAAAGAAAAACCCGGTAATTTAGATTTATTTATTTTTTGGTGGTTACGAGGTCGGTCAAATTGACCTATCTTGTATAGTTAGGGTAGAGAATATAAAGTTTTATATTACACAAATGATATACGAGATTTTTGGTTTTTTAATCATAACATGAAAATCACTTCATGCTTAGACTGGTAATGAAACAGACTCGATATACTCACAAACAAATCTTTAGTTTTTGTGCATAAAAGGCTTGTTTACTAAAAATCTACTGCATTAAAAGTTATAGTATAACTACTTAACTTGCAAATGTGTAAAAAGGTTTCTTAAAAGTGTGAAAATCTGAACTGCTGGCACTCATTAATTTATATCCATTAACTCTGTCACACTGGGCTCAGTTTGTCTTATTATTCAAACTTTTAATATGAATTACTGTAAACGTTTTGAAATGCTTTCTTTATTCTATGTAGCGATAGTGAAGAAGAAATTGAGCGACTACAGGCTGTAGCAGTAACTAGCAGTTGGGTGGCAAAACAAGGAAAAACCTTATGGAATACTAGTGGAGAAGAGAAGCATAGTAAAGAAGGGTTTGCTTCTAAAAGTTCCGTATTAAGTACAACAGAAAGAACTACTTCTAGCTGTAAAACAGAATTACAACCTCCTTCTTTTACAAAAAAGAAGAAACGGAAAAAGTCTTAAAAAGTTTGTAATATACGTTTCGCTGTCGTCTTGTTAGAAGTGTTTTGTTCCTTTTGAAAATACAAAATGTATTTTTTAAACAGAATAATAAATATGTATGTACTGTGCTTTAGGAAAAACTCTGTGGTAATCTTGAGGATATCATAATTACATCATCAAAATATAACCTAATATCCTGTTCATGATACAGCTGTGTATATACCCAAGTATTTTTGAATGTTTTCATCTTGTTCACAATAAAGGTCATGTTAAATATGTTATCTTATACTGTATATAAAACAACAAAAATATATTGTTCTAAATGATGCAATATTTCTGTGTCTTTGAAACACTCCTCTAATGACCAAGAACTTAGACTCTTAGTCTATCATACAATAAGCAATATCTCCATGAAATTTGTAATGTTTGTCTATAAAAAAGAAAGAGAAGTGATATGTAATACAAGATGTAAGATATTGCTCACTATGAATAAAATATGGGAATTGCTAAATACAAGTAACATTATGTTCTACTTCATCTACTGTACTGTTTATTTCCTGAGCATCTTTTCGTGTGAATTATATTATAATGTGGGTTTAGAAAGTGCAACATTGGTGTTACGGTCAATTATGTAATTTACTTACTTCGACGTATATCACGTAGCACAGACTTTACGAGCATCTGGGATAAATCTGGAAGTTTCTCGAACATTCATTGCTTTCGTAGCCTCTTGTACAAGTGAAAGCGTACTTGATTTTTTTCTCAAATAAATTTATCACAACTAAAAAGCAACATAAAACTGTGAATGTTGGAGAGGGCCTGGAATTGTTCCCACAACTTCTGATAAAGTACGTTGAAGGTGTACAGTACTCGCAGGATTGTTATGTGATCTACACACCAGGAAACTTGGGATACATTATATGCATAGCCAAGGCTAAATAGATCTTAGTGGAAATATGGTAAGAATATGTAATAGACTCAACATGTGTATAGAAACAGATATCATGCTGTGAGCACCATAAAAAAATATTGAGAATCTATTATACTACTTTTCAAAAATCTTCACAGGAACCACAGAAATGTTTGTTCTTCTTAAACATCCAATTACATTGTGATTTAACTGCTGGAATATTTGAGATAAAATACTATAGGGAAGGGATAGAAATAATTAAATAAAATTACATTCACTCGAGGGAAGGCTATCTGGAAGATTACATTCCCTCATGAATTGTTTTTTTTTTTACTTAATCCACTTTCATTTGTCGTAACTAAAGGAATATGGATGGACCATGCATTCCCGATCAGGAAGCCCAACTAAGAAGACGAGAGTTAAATTCCTCTGGAATGCGGGAATGTAATATTTCAATCCCTGTAGTACGTATGAATCATAAGCTTTCACAAGCTCAGCAAAAGTAAAAATTTTACTCAAGTGATATTGTGATAATCAGAATTTTGAAACTCAAAATTTCCTGATTCTATTCATCATAAAGTCTGATAAACATTACACTTAAAAGCTAAAATACAGAGCTAACTTTTGAAGTTTGCCCCCAAAAGCAGCATTTCAGTGAACTGAAAGCAACTAGACCTTAACACCACATAAACTGAAGTTGTGTACTCCCATATTTGGAAAAATAAAACAACTTATCTTTAAAACATAATCACACACATGCATTTGCTTATGTTGAACATAGATTTGTGCGTTACAAAGATGAGAAATTATGCTTCCCGTTGCAGAGCATATTGGTTTGCTCCTCTCTATTTTTCCCAGTTTTGTGGACAAGGTATTTACAGGTTGGAGTTTTATGAAACAAGCACTACATACAAAATTGTAGACCTGATTAACTTTTGAATATCTTGGGTCAAAGGGTCACTGGTACTTTAAAAAAAAAACTTTCCCAACCCGAGGCACGTGTTTCAATACGGAACAAAAGGATATTAACCAAACTTATGCAACAGGTACGATATCCACCAAAATCTTGTGAACAGATGCTACATCATCAAATGGGGGGGGGGAGAGACTTAAACATTAGTGAGGGTGTAGGTGTTTCATAAGATGCTAGTTTAATCATTTTAATGCAGAAGGCTATCAATAATACCACTGTAAAGCTCGTTAAATATTTTAAAATGACTTTGTATTTAATACTCTTAAAAGAAAATCTAGTGATGAAGTCAAGGCTTCTGAAAAAAAGAAAAACCAATAAAAAATTATCTTTCCGAGTTGTGTAATTCTCACTTAAAAATGGCCAGGACAAAGCTAAAGTTTTCCTAATTTCAAAGAAAACTCAATTTTTTTTTCTAATGGGATATTACACTACCAATTCTTCTCTAGCTTTAACACAGTTTCTTCAAGATATCAGGGTAACTGTTGTAGATTAAGAGATATGGCTTTTCACTTAACATAAAACAATGCTTAAGAGGTCTATATTGGAGGAAACAATTATTTTGGAATATTATACAACAAAGACTGTTCCTTTGATACAATAAAAAAAACTTAAATTTATCCTCGAAAAAAAAAAGATAATTCGTAGAAAATAAAGTTATATCTACTGGCTATAATACCTGCTTGCCAAACGTCTCTTTAATGCTTGAGGAATACTTAAGTTATTTGTTGTTTCTTCCACATCACACAAGGCCGTGTTTGAATCGGCAAATAAATAAATTCCTGAGCAAAGAAAACATACAAAAGAACTCGGTCGTAAATTCTGTATTTTGATGTCAATTCATGAGCAGTTAAAAACATATCCACAAGCCTTCAAATACACTTATATTATATGCTTTAATGCTTGAGGAATACTTAAGTTATTTGTTGTTTCTTCCACATCACACAAGGCCGTGTTTGAATCGGCAAATAAATAAATTCCTGAGCAAAGAAAACATACAAAAGAACTCGGTCGTAAATTCTGTATTTTGATGTCAATTCATGAGCAGTTAAAAACGTATCCACAAGCCTTCAAATACACTTATCTTATAATTTACAAGTCACATACAAAAAATAACTGTTTTAAGCAACACCAGTGGGGTGTGTGTATCTATTGTATGCTGAGGGTGTTAAAATAGAACACAACTTATATGATTTTAGATTTTTTTCAAGAGTATCTTGCCAAGTCTGTACGAAGTAAGTGAAACGTTGATCACAAGAGCTGGGTAAAATGTTAATAGTAACTAAAAATATGGCAGTTGGACAGTCACATGATTGCTTACCTTGATTTGTTAAGTCATTTTCTTCTTTCCAGTTTAATTTTCTAGGTTTTTCCTTCAGTGTACTGTAGCAAAAATGTTAATGTTTATAAAATTAATGCTACTTCAGAAGTACGTTTTTTTCTATCAATTAAAGCATCAGAACAATGCTTGAAAGGTCTAATGTAGAAAAAAAAAAATCTTGGAATATTACACAACAAAATATAAAATTTTATTTTGTAAAAGAGCTTGTTCACTTAACTCCTTAAGAAATTCAATTTATTATCGAAAAATAAATAATTCTTAAAAACTAATATTAATTAGTACTAGAGCTAATATCGGTTGGTTGATTTTTTGACGTTCATCATGTTAACTGCTCAGATCTAAGTAGTAATAACTACTGCAGCCCAACCGAACAAAAATAACAAGGCACACTGGATCCATTTTCTTCTGTAACTTTTAAGTAATCTTGTTAAATCTTACTAATTTTAGTTTATTTCCAATAAATAGACCTCAAGAAGAAAGGAGTTTGTTTAAAAATAATCACAACTTTGTTTATTTTCTATCAATTAACAAACGTTAATTCTCATCATCTATCCGACCGTGTTCTTATAATACATGGATGTAAATCGGTGAATTAGGCAGCATTACAGGTAACTTAAGTTGTAAAACTGTCGACTCACCTGTCAATCAAAGAAGCTAACTGCTTTGCCATGTACGATCGACAGCCATCACTTATGTCGAAACCGTTTTCTTCGTTATCTCTACAAAAGTAGAAAAATTTAATTCTCAAGTAACAGAATAAAACTCAAGAAAATTCTAATTTTTCTCCACGAAACGAATACATGGATCTAAACTTCAGTTTCATAGATTTTATTTCTTGAAAGTTACAGCAATGGAGTCAATAGTTTGAAATAGTTAACGATCCATTTAGTGTTTTCATGGAGAAAAGTCCAACAATTCTTTTAATATTAAAGTAATCCTATGTCATAAGTCTCAAACTGTATTTAACACACAGCTTAAGAAGATTAGCAAACAAAATATATAAACAACCTTGCTGGGAAGCTGAACAAACTAAATATATAAGCAACCTTGCTAGGAAGCTGAACAAACTAAATATATAAG
>NW_013672987.1:20875-24516 GCF_000517525.1 Limulus polyphemus | reverse complement strand
GGGTTAAACATCTTGTGTTAGATATCATTGAAAGAGGTGTTGAAAGAAGATAATTATAGGGTTAAACATCTTGTGTTAGATATCATTGAAAGAGGTGTTGAAAGAAGATAATTATAGGGTTAAACATCTTGTGTTAGATATCATTGAAAGAGGTGTTGAAAGAAGATAATTATAGGGTTAAAGACCTTGTGTTAGATATCATTGAAAGAGGTGTTGAAAGAAGATATTTATAGGGTTAAACATCTTGTGTTAGATATCATTGAAAGAGGTGTTGAAAGAAGATATTTATAGGGTTAAACATCTTGTGTTAGATATCATTGAAAGAGGTGTTGAAAGAAGATAATTATAGGCTTAAACATCTTCTTTCAACACCTCTTTCAATGATATCTAACACAAGGTATTTATAGGGTTAAAGATCTTGTGTTAGATATCATTGAAAGAGGTGTTGAAAGAAGATATTTATAGGGTTAAACGATCTTGTGTTAGATATCATTGAAACTAAATATTGTCCAGGTAATAATAGACATATCACTTTTGCATCAGCAGTGGGAAAATTTTTTTTAAAGTCTGAAAAAAAAAATGCTTTGCAAATTAACAAAGTTTACAATTTTATAGGACAGTTAGCATGGCTTCATTGGGAGAAACTTTAACAAAGTTTAAAGCTCTATAGGACAGTTAGAATGGCTTCATTGGGAGAAACTTTAACAAAGTTTAAAGTTCTATAGGACAGTTAGAATGGCTCTAATGGGAGAAACTTTAACAAAGTTTAAAGTTCTATAGGACAGTTAGCATGGCTTCATTGGGAGAAACTTTAACAAAGTTTAAAGTTCTATAGGACAGTTAGCATGGCTTCATTGGGAGAAACTTTAACAAAGTTTAAAGTTCTATAGGACAGTTAGCATGGCTTCATTGGGAGAAACTTTTGCCATATTTGTCTTTTGACATTCTTTGAAGTTACTACTCATATAGATATTGGCAATTCGGTGAATTTAATGAATCTGGATTTTCGGAAGCATTTCACGTGATGCCATGTTTAAGGCTTGTAAAAGGAACAAAAAAAAAGCTTTCAAAAGTGTTGGCTTGTTGGATGTATGAGAAGGGTTGTTATAGACTGAGTTCAGTCAAACTAGATTAATGTCACGAGTGGGGTACCTCAGGGCTCGGTGTTAGGGCTCTTTCTGATTTACATCAAAAAACATAGCTGACAGAATGGTCAGTAAAATTATTTAAATTTGTGGAGAATATTAAGATCTTGGGTGTTGCTGGCTGTGAGGAGGGTGCTGCTGATTTACATAATTTGGTGTTTTTATGTCGAATCAGTGCCATATTAAGACGGGGACTGATGGAGCTGCAACAAACAGACCCAAGAAATTGCAATATACTGTGCCTTTTAAATATCTTTGCACCATGCTCTCTTATTTCATCTTCGTTTTATTTTCATAATATTCAAGAAAGAATAAAATTCTGTTTAGTTAGTTAAGTGTATTAAAATTATAGTAAACTTTACAATTATTATCATGCTCCTCAATTGAATTATTAGTAAAAAAAAAGCATCACTGAATAACATTTTTCATGATAATATCCCTACGTACATGTTTTTAATAAAAGTTGTGTCATTTTATGTTGATAATAGATTGGATAGTGATTACTTGTAGTTGCCAGATTATTTATGTATGAGCAGCATTAAAAAACTGTATCAATGATAAATTTGTCTGTCAACAGAAAAAACATGGAAAGTAAAGTTATAATGTAATTGTGGACTACAAGTTTTATCACTGAAATGTCAAATAGAAATATCTTTGCTTGATTTTTATGTTTTAAAAGGTACTGTAGAATAGACCCATCATAATTTTTCAGATCCAGGCCCACTAGGCCCTTAATCCGGCCCTGTACTGAATATAAGTCTAGAGAATTTATAAATTCATATACAAGTCTCTGGTTAGGCTTCATTTGAAGTACTGTGTTGTCTTGGGCTCCTTATCTTAAGAAGCACATTAAACTGTTGGAAAGGATTCAGAGAAAGGTTACTAAGATGATACCTGGAATGGAAAGGTTGTCATAAGAGAGAGAGAGTTAGAGGAGATATCATTGAGGTGTTTAAGATTGTTAAGGGAATTGGCAGAATTGATACATCATTTTATTTTGTACATAACGGTGAGAATAGTATGACTGAGAGATCCAAATATAATTTTTAGCAGGACACGAGTCACCTTCAATTACAACAGTTTTATTTTTCTAACAGGATGGTTCCCCTTCGGAATGGGTTGTCATTGGATGCTGTAAATCTAAGGGTGTTTAAGAGAAGGCTTGATAAATATTCAACTAAAAATAACTGACTTCCAGTTTTCTGTGTTTTTCTTTAAACTCTTTTAATGATATCTAACACAAAATCTTTAACCCTATAAATATCTTCTTTCAACACCTCTTTCAATTATATCTAACACAAGATCTTTAACCCTATAAATATCTTCTTTCAACACCTCTATATAAACAACCTTGCTAAGAAGCTGAACAAACTAAATATATAAATAACATTGATAGAAAGCTGAACAAACATTGTTGAGAGAATGGGGAACATTCAGGTGCAAGTGATCATTGCTCAATTAGGTTTGATTTTATACTGCACATGGAGACCAGGAATAACGAGATTTTGGGTACAGATTTAAAAAAAGACTAATTCTGATAATATGTAAGAAGAATTATATTTTGTGAATAGAGAAACTGAATTAATTAAATATTTAAAAAAGGTAACTGTAAGAAAAACCCAGGTTATTAGTTCACAAAGAGAACAATGATAAAACATTTAGAGAATTATATAAGATCAAGACAGAATATTAAAAAAATATTGGCTGAAAGTGTAAAAAGTAACAGAGTTTATTCAGACTATTATGATGGGAGTAGGGCCTTCCCGGGATGGTAAAAGAAAACTCAGTTTTGATGATTATGGGATGGCTGGGTCATACAATTCTACTTTTTCTTCAGTTTTTCAAAATAAGTATTTATTCTTCATCCTGAACAGTTGCTAGGTGGAAACATGATGATCAAATTAATTATGAACTGGTTAAGAAAAAAATTGGGAAGTTTAAAGTAAGATAAGGTTCCTGGACCACATAGTATCTCCCCAAAGATAAGTCCTAGGACAGTAGGCAGGTGAAAAAACAACCTTGCTAGGAAGCTGAACAAACTATATATTTAGTTTGTTCAGCTTCCTAGCAAGGTTGTTTATATATTTAGTTTGTTCAGCTTTCTAGCAAGGTTGTTTATATATTTAGTTTGTTGAGCTTCCTAGCAAGGTTGTTTATATATTTAGTTTGTTCAGCTTCTAGCAAGGTTGTTTATATATTTATTTTGTTCAGCTTCCTTGGAAGGTTGTTTATATACTTAGTTTGTTCAGCTTCCTAGCAAGGTTGTTTATATATTTAGTTTGTTCAGCTTTCTTGCAAGGTTGTTTATATATTTAGTTTGTTCAGCTTCCTAGCAAGGTTGTTTATATATTTAGTTTGTTCAGCTTTCTTGCAAGGTTGTTTATATATTTAGTTTGTTCAGCTTTCTAGCAAGGTTGTTTATATATTTAGTTTGTTCAGCTTCCTAGCAAGGTTGTTTATATATTTAGTTTGTTCAGCTTCCTAGCAAGGTTGTTT
>NW_013672987.1:17336-20196 GCF_000517525.1 Limulus polyphemus | reverse complement strand
AAGATCTTTAACACTATAAATATCTTCTTTCAACACCTCTTTCAATGATATCTAACACAAGGTCTTTAACCCTATCTTCTATAACTCAATCCTATAAATTGCTCTTTGTCTCACTCTGTAGATTGTGATCAAAGACTAAAGTTAAAAATCCTGTACACCTCACTACTTCAATTAAAATAATGCATTTCCTGACTAACAACTACGTAGGAGCTCGTAACAGTTTCTAATTTGATGAAAAGTTAAGAACAAACACATTAACGTACAAATTCTTAGTTATTACTTCTACATTTTTGGAATTGTAAGCTTACAAATTATTCGGTCTGATAATGTAGTGTCTGGTTAGTTTCCTTTATAATTTTCTAACATCATTTGGATAAATATATCAACTAAATTGTTTTTTTATTTATAATAATTACAACTAATGGAGTAAACCTGATGGGCTGAAATAGTTTCTTTAATCTTTGTATTCTTAGTCTTACTTTTAAAAATATATAATTCAACAAAATAGTAATACTTACCAAGAGTACCCTTTTTAATTTTGAAGTTACACTTCCTCTAACTAAATTTGATTAGTTTGTTAGCTTTATCACCACCTCAAAGCTTCAAGCTTATATTCAAAGTGACACCTAGGTTCTCTTTCTGTACAAAAGTGATACTTCTCTATGATATCTTCTGTATGTATACCTCAAATAAATGTGGTTACACTTATTAATATTAGGAAAATATATTACATAAATCATGCATAGTTCTTAATATTTTAATGTCCTCAGAGTTCATGACCACCCTCTATATCCATACCTATCATTATTGTCATCCCCATGCCACAATATCAATAAGGTCAGTTTTTCAAAGTCATTCTTAACCAGAAGATGATCCAAGCAGGTCAAAACACTGTTATTTGTTTTGTGTTTTAAATAAAAGTGTTTAACACCCATATTAGCTGCCCTTACTAAATATCTATATTCTCATATCCCTTGTTCATTATTTCTGTACAAATTGTTTGCTATGTATTTCCAAATTTGGCCAGGAAGATGTGGATTGTTTGTTTGTTTGTTATGGATTTCACGCAAAGCTACACAAGGGCCATCTGTGCTAGCCATCCCTAATTTAGTAGTGTAAGACTAGTGGGAAGGCAGCTAGTCATCACCACCCACTGCCAACCCTTGGGCTACTTTTTTACCAACGAGTAGTGGGATTGACCATCACGTTATAATGCCACCAAGGCTGAAAGGGCGAGCATGTTTGGTGTGACAGGGATTTGAACCCGCAGACTGCGAGTTGAGTGCCATAACCACCTGGCCACGCTGGGCCAGGAAGATGTAGAAGTTTTACTGAAAAACTGCACTGGTAATATTCTCTTTTGTAAAGGTGTTCAGGTACAAAAATCCTCAATTTTCTTATTTCAAGTATATTATTAACTCAACATCTCATTAATAATAATATCCAAGCTTATTAATCAACTGTTTTATTGTTATGGGACATTTTTGTTAGATGCCTTGTGTAACTAACACATTCTGGAACACGATCTTATGATAACAATAAAATATAAAACTAAGAATTTAGTAAAGTTATAACTATAGTAAAATTAGGCCTTTTTAAAACCATGTTTAGTACTAACATAGTGATTCAAATTTTAATTTTCAAAATGTTTACATCTAGCCTATCATTAGAAAGAAACAAACACAACACTAATAACACATATTAAACTTGTACATTTTTGAATTTTTCCTAAACTTATCTTCTAAATCATTGGATCTTTTTTTTTTCTCATCCATCACTGACTTTGGAGAGAAAACTCCTAATGCCTATACTAATTCCTTGTTCCTAACTAAAACTAAAATAAATGTTTTTAGACGAATTTAAATAACAATCAATTGTCCTAAATAATATGATGCAAAGCCCTAAGATTATATAAAATCGCAGGTTTAAATCTTAATCAACTACAACCCAGAGAAGAGATCTCGCAGTAACAAAATTATCAGTAACTTACAATTTTCACTTCGTTAACTAAAAAGCAAAATTGTAATAGCTAATGAACGAAAAAAAGACTGGCTAACCTACAGACGGCGGGAAATTCTTTTCTTAATTTAAAAACTTTATTTTGGACGTTCCTGTTCCGTTTCTGATCTTCAGATCCTAAACACGTCAGAGGAAAAAAATTCGGATCAATCGATTCTTTTAAACGGATATTTCTATCACTCTCATCACTGCTTTCACTCTCATTCGACATTACCAGAATATAAGGAAATGTATGGGTCTTCTCAGTTCAACTTCAAGTGTTTTAAAACAGTGAACTTTGTAGCCAAAGTACACACTACGGTACAGTAATCATAATACTGGACAATACATAGCGATAAACGGCAAACCTAACCAACGATAGTACTAGCAATAGCGTTATTTTATAACACTAGTAGTGAATACTTGGGTAAAAACACACTTTTATAATTTAAGCTATTGTTTCTTTACGATTATTCAATTGAGTTACCAACATGCATAAAAAAAATCAGGGATACATTTGTTTTTCCAAAAATTCCATTGTCTTTCGAAATAGTTTTCGATATGATGGATATTACTGTTAATGGTATATACATATATATAACGTTTCGTAAAGCCTTCGATCGTACTCGGGACAATTTACAAATTTACGAGATAATCATGTATTTTAGTTTTTACGGAACTGTTGGCAGCCGTGTTAGAAAGTTGAAGCTAAAGTAACTTCATATATATATGTATATCTGTGTGTGTGCACATATTATTGTATATTTCTTCATAAATTTCAAGAAGTCGTGTTATTTACGCAGTCTATAAGTATAACCAAACTTTGTATTAATTTCCTGAAATACCAAGAATATATACTGTT
>NW_013672987.1:14880-16318 GCF_000517525.1 Limulus polyphemus | reverse complement strand
AAAGATTGTCAGTAATTAAATTATATTTTTTCATTTCTAATAAAGTTCTATTTAGTTGGTTTTTGTGTGTGTTTGTTGGGTTGTTTGGGGTGGCTCTGAGTTTCTTTTTTATCTGAAAGGATGTCGTTCATTTTGTCGATGTATTCTGAATTGTTGGTGTCTCGTTACTTGTGAGGCTACTTTTCAGTTTACGGGATTGATTGATTATATTAATAGTCTTGTTCGAGAATTCTATTTTAATTAATAATCTATTTCCAGCTAACCTGACCATCCAAAGTTCAACAACTTTCGAAAGTGAAAATAAATGTTTAAACCAGAATATGGAGTTTAATAACAGACTTAGCAGAAAAAATTATTTTACTGAGGACAAAAGCACGTTTATAAGTCTGAACATTATGCAATGTGATAGTTGTAAAATGTAAAAAATCCCTTACTGTTAGAGGCAGAGACATAGAGTTGTTGATAGGAATCATATTGTCAAAAGATGCTGATAGGTGCTGCACTGGAAGGGTAATCTTAGGAGCAAGTTTGTCTTTACATTCATAAGAACAATTAAAATGGTTTAGTAGACAGATGTTAGAGACAGTTTATCACACAAACAAGTGTGATGGGAGCCTCAACAATGTGAATAAGTTAGTTTATTTGATATTTGAGTGTAATATGTAAGTTACGGGTAATGTAGCAGTTACAGAACAGTGATTAGATGGCAGAGTTCTTGATGCTTCAACTCGCTGATATTGCTGGAATAAGAAGGCATCGTGGCATAAGAAGAAAGTGATCCACAACATCATGTATGTCGGGCTTCTGGATGTGGATGTTCCTATGAACTGAGATACTATCCTTCGATAGCCCAATTATGATTTATTTTTCAGTCAGTGATGTGTCCACACCAAAGATTACACAAGAGAACATAGGCACACGACATGCAGGGGTTTGTTGTTTGTGCCTAGAGACATTAAGCTTGTGTAGTACTGTGTTGTTGTCAAGATGAGTAGTGCCTATGTTATTGCAGAGTGTGACTGAAAGTGAAGCATTATAAGGTTTGAAAACCAACCCATTTTGTATAAGACTGTTGGATTTCAATACACAGACAATATCTGGACATTCATATTGGAGGGTAAGAAAGAAAAGATATCCATAGATTATAAGTTCAAATCTGCAGAGAGAATGAAACGACTGGAGACAGATCTTTTGGGTCGAATTTTATGCCAGGAGGATGGGACATAACATCAGCATGAGAAAGCTTAGTAACAGAAACATCAGTAGAGATAGAATGACTGTCTATGACAAATGGAGCAGTCACAAGAGTAGTGTTACCATCATTTGAAAAGAAATGTTATTAATCTGGTAGCTTTAAGTAAAGTTTCATTCTCGCTTGACTTTTTAAAATTCCTAATGTCCATCCCTACATCTGGAGACTCACTTGAAAAAAAGGAAA
>NW_013672987.1:2716-13880 GCF_000517525.1 Limulus polyphemus | reverse complement strand
AAATGATATCCATAGATTATAAGTTCAAATCTGTAGAGAGAATGAAACGACTGGAGACAGATCTTTTGGGTCAAATTTTATGCCAGGAGGATGGGACATAACATCAGCATGAGAAAGTTTGGTAACAGAAACATCAGTAGAGATAGAATGACTGTCTATGACAAATGGAGCAGTCACAAGAGTAGTGTTACCATCATTTGAAAAGAAATGTTATTAATCTGGTAGCTTTAAGTAAAGTTTCATTCTCGCTTGACTTTTTAAAATTCCTAATGTCCATCCCTACATCTGGAGACTCACTTGAAAAAAAGGAAAATCTTTGTAATACGTTTTTTGAAATCAAGAGACTGGTATTAAGTAAACTCAGACGCTAATGTCGTGTTCACAGAGCTGTCATTTATTTAAAGACTCAAACCACTAATGCACTGAACTTAGTAAATGTTTCTTTATTATTTTTACCTGATTTTTAGTAGTAGATATTTTATTTTTGCAAATAAAAGTCCCGACTTGGCATTACATACATTTAAGATGTGCTGCTATCTAGTGCTAAAAAGTAAACCTATTGTGAAAAATGGAAAATCAATGTTTAAAATTCAATATCGTCAAACTGAACACCCTGATTTGTATACTTACCTTTTTATTAGTGACCAAAAAGTATGTGTAGTAAAAGAACATAATAGTACTACTGTTAAACATTAATCAACTTGATTTGTCTCTTTAGATATATTCTCTTTGAGAAAACTAATATTTTCCATAACTATTTTCATTAGGATATAGTACAAAAAACTCGACTATGCCAGGAAAACAAAATTATGTATATCTTTTAAAATCACTAGTTATCGGTTGTTTTTTTAAAAAGAAAGCAACAAATTATGTCACTTTTAAGCACTTTTTTCAGAACTATCTATTTTTCTTGGAAATACGGTGCTAATGAAACTTAAATTTACATACATTTCTGAATTAATAAAACTATAACACTAAAGTTTTTGTGGGGAGTATGTGTGTATCTAAAGAAAATGACTATGAACAAAATTTAAAGATCTTAAGAATTATATTATTAACTTTAAACGAATAAGATGGTGAGAAAAATACAGTATAAATTGAACTTTATCATGTTAATTTAACCCGACATTTCATGACATTTTTTCTTTGCTTAATGTTTCCTTCTTATTTATATTGTAATAAATTTGTTAGTTTATTCCATAAATTTAGGACAAAGCTGCACAACACGATACTTATACATTATCGTCCCTTATTAACTACATATCTACTAGACAAATAGTCATTTGAAAAAATAAACATCGGTAAAAGTGACATTACGTGTTCAACTAATTTAGCGAACAATGGTATTGTTGCGTCAGCGAGGTCACGTGACTAGTGTCACGCCACGTTTTCTAGAAATATCCTGTTCCTTCGTGAATGCCCTAGCATTTACTAGATTGGGGGTAGGCTGGTATATATAAGATGGTCACAACGTGACGGGTCGCGCTATAACAATGAACGTGCTCAACTTCAACAATACTCTCTGACTGCAGTTCAATTACTCACTACACTGTTCTGTTGAAAATAAGTGTATCGGTAAAGTTATATTCAGAAAGAATAAACCAGTTTTATTAAGAAAGGACTTGTGTCGCTAAAGTTTCGTCTGAACGAATTTACGGGAAATCAATTAACAAACGAAGACGTAATAGTATTCAAAATAAATTATTGGAGATTTTAGAAGATATATGTAAATCCATTTTAATGTAAGATTAGGGCATAATGGAATTTTGCTTATGAAAATAGTCATTAAAAACATTTTGCCAAATAACCCGATTTTTTAGATTATTGATAGCTTTGAGAACTCGATATTTTGGTACGAGTTTAAATAACACTATTCTCTTGATCTTCAAAAAACGTTATATCATCAAAATGCTCAGAATTTGAACTGGAGATTAATTTAATTGAAACATGCATTTACAGGCATGCATGGGTCTATGATATGTAAATATATTGTAAAGCAACGTTAATATTATGAAATTTGACTACTGCAAAATTGTGATGTTTAACTTAAACCTTGAACCACAGATAATGGAAAGAAAAAGTTAATATCGTGAGGGAAACACAATAGCTTGAGTTTTAACAACTATTCGCATAATGATACTTTAATCCCGTCTCACAAAACCCTTTTGTTTTTACCACTGTAGGGCATGCAGATATCCAATGAAAGTCTTCAATTACATTTCTTGTAATAGAAAACTTAGCTTGTACCGTTGAAAAAAAAGGGTGAAATCAAACCAATTTTCTGACCTTAGAGTCAATAGATAATAGTGTTTACAAGTTGTACTATACATAAATATATATATATGTGTATAGCTTAGACTTGTCCAGTAATTAAAGTTCTAATAAATTATTATGAGTTATAATAAGCTGCGATTAAGTCTAAATTAGCAAACATAAATTTCAATTCATACTGTTGCGTCAGCGAGGTCACGTGACTAGTATCACGCCACCTGTTTCTAGAAATATCCTGTTCCTTCAAGAATGCCCTAGCATTTACTAGATATGTGTTAGTCTTGTGTATATAAGACGTTCACAACGTGACGGGACGATAGTGTAATAAGTAATTGAACTGCAGTCAGAGAGAATATTGTTAAGCACGTGAGAAGTCGTTGAGAATTATAGCGTTTGTTACAGAGCGACTGTTGAAATTAAGTGTATCGTAAAGTTGTATTCAGAAAGAATAAACCAGTTTTATTTAAGAAATGACTTGTGTCGCTAAAGTTTCGTCGGAACGAATTTACGAAAAATTAACTAACGAACGGAGACGTAACAATACAAACTCATGTTTTTAAGGTAAATGCTGAGGTTTAGCTTAAAATATTAGTTATAATAGTTAACATTATGATATTTAAGGTCGTTATAAAGTTTACGAAATAAATTTGTAAGGTGTATGGGAACACCATTTCTCCAGTTCATCAACTGACTTTTTTGCCTAAATATTCGTGTTTCTTAAAGTACATCTTAGTTATTATGTTGTACTTTGTACTATGGGAAAAAAACGTGTTATTTTTACAAATTTATCAAATATGAAAAATAGATTTTCATAGCACTAATTCATGTGATACTTTCACCATCTGGTGGAGGAATGTGTTGTTTTTGAAAGTAAAAGTAAAAGACTTCAATCAATGTAGTGGTAGATTTCAATTCATTATTATTTATCATAACCTCATTGCATATCTTAACATTCTTTCACAACATTCACATCATTAAACACTGTAACATTTTTTCTTATCATTGAACAGTCACTGTTTAAATGATTTTAAATGACACCGACCAGTCGGTAACTATCTGTTAATCAGAAGTGCGCATGCTTACCAGAACGCCATTTTGTAAACGACTAGGATTGGGAGGGGGAGAAATTTGTGGTGTTTGTCACCATTAGCTACCACGTCTAGATTTATTTGTCTTATTTTAAGTTGTTGGAATGTGAAAGTAATATGAGAAATGTAAGTGTTTGTTTTTGTTCAGTTAAATACGTTGCATTTTCATGTAATTTCTTGTGAGATATGATCATCAGTAAACAAATAGTTTTTGTACTGTTGTAGCTTAGAAGCTATAGTTTATACTTTATAGAGCAGGCGGTGAAAAATACCGTCTTGATATTCTTGTCTCGAGCCTTGGTCTCACTTGCCAGTGTCAGTGGTTCTTTCCTGCGGCGTAAAATATTATTAGGCCTACTTAGTGTTATCATGAGATTAACTGAGTTTTACTCAGCTGTAGGCTGTTGAGAATGTTTAGATTATTGTCATTTGACACTAAATTGTTCTTTGATTCTTGTGTAATATAATTCCTTATAAGTTATAAATATAAGGTGTTTCTTGTTGTACTACAATGGTACAGCTACAAGATATATGTTGAAAAGTTCTACTAGCGCTTACACAAATCCATAATTAGTCTAAAGTATATGAATAAAATTATAAATAAAGACTAAAAACTTGAAGATGGAGTGTGTAGACCAAGTGTTTTACTTTTAAAGAAAGTACTTACAAACTACTTTGACTAGTTTTGTAAGTTGATTAGTTAATCCTATTGTCATTTGAGCATTACAATTTACAGAATTGCACAGATGGTAAAGAGAACATAAGAATATACAAAATAAACATAAGTCATTTGCACTCTAAGTAATCTTATCCCAAGCAACAAACTTAAATAATAACACTTCAAAAAAGTGACTTTGTATCCAGAGATATATATATATATATATAACAAAAGTATTTTCAGGCAGTTTGTAAAATAATAATTTTGCAGATATACTTTTCAGAGAAGAGTGAGGGTGTTTGTTGGTTCTGTAGGTTATGCTTGACAGCTGATATTTCAATTGTTATAAGTTAATAAGATAAAACCATTCATCCATGCCAAGGTGATTCAACCAAAACAATTGTGATCTTTCAAAACTGTATCTTAGCCATACAATCCAGTAAAATCAAGAGGTTAATTTTTATAATACGAGTCATTTCTGATAGTACTGAACACTAAACTTTCAGACTACTCTCACTGCATTGTTATGAATGACACTACTTAAATTTTACAGGAATTATAGAGGTTTTATTCAGGCTTCAGTGGGAGACAGTGTTCTTTGATCACAATCTACTTTGTCATGCCATGTTGCTAAAAAAACATTTAATATCACAGTTTTTATAATGTTAATATAATCTTGATTGTGAAGCTCACTATACTATAACTGCTCTCCAGTTGCTCAGCAGTAAGTCTGAACACTAATAATGCAAAAAATTGGGTTTTCATACTCAGCCAATTATGTAGCTTGTGCTTAACAACAAACAAACAAATAATGCAACATAATTAAAGGGTGTCAGTATTGTAAGTATCATTACCAAATATTAAATAACATACATTATTATTCATGATGTTAGAAAAAACACGTAGGTTCAAGAAGTCTTGATAGAAAGGAATAAAAATCCTATCACCCAAGCGCTTTCAAAAGGTGGACCTTTCTTCTTCAGGGGCAAACTATTAGATAGCTTTACTGTAATAGAAAATACAGGTTTATAAGAACTATCAGATATATCCATGTGATGCACATTGAAAGGCTTATGAAAGGTTTTCTTCTGAAGTATGCCAGTGGTAATATAAAGATTTAAAGTACATATGAATAAGTTATTGAAGCCTGATGGACTCGATTATTTAAATGATATTTATTTTCTATTTACGTTTCCTTATCAAAAATCATTAAGTAACATGTGACTTAAAAATATCTTGCTTAATATAAGTGTGTGTCTATCATGAAAGTATGTATAAACAAAGAAATCACTCAAATGATTGATGGGATTTTAAAATTAAATGCAATTGTAGAATTATTGTTTTACCAGTTATGGATGTAAATAGTGTTTCTGTTTTTTGTCCTAAGTATGCCAGTAATGATTGAAAGTAGATAGAATTTATGTATACCCCCATGTAATGAAAGAGGAAATGTGAAAAGTCCAATAAATATCACTGACTGATCTATAGTTAGCCATCACTGGAGCTATGAAATCTATCAAATTTGAAAGAAAAATTTCTTCTTGACACAACCGACATCATTTCTATATGTCATATTTAACTGGTACAACTGCAAAAACTTATCTCAAGTTATATTAGGATTATGTTAACACCAGTTTACATATTGTATGAATACATTTTTAAGTTTATGCTTCATGAGTTTAGTTGTGTGATGGAAGGACAAATAGATTTTTAAGAAGAAGTAGTTTTTCTAGATTTTGTCCTTTGAATAAGAAGTGTTTTTCAAAAATTGCATTCATGTATGGAAAAAATAGAGGTAAAAATACATTGCTTTTGTATATTCTATGACTATCAACAAAAGGGTTTCAAAAACTAGAACATTTACAACAAAGAGTTTGTGTTGCATTTAGAATTGAAAGATTAAGTTAGAACTTATAGACCTTATAATTTATGTAAACTTACGGTTCCTGTTCATCCACATTATTTTTTGGTATTGGTTTTATTGGACCATTACTTAAAACAGTAAGGGAGTTCCTGTATGTATTGGTAGTTATTGACTATTTATATCAAATGAGTCAAGATTTATCCTGTTCAGGAAGTCTCGGCAGCTGTAACGGTACTTGAAAATGTATCAAAAGCGATAGGGGTGTAATGGACTAAACAAAACGATGCTACAACCAGGGTCAGACAAAAATGATTTATTAAAATAGAACTTCTAAACAACTGGAATACAAATTTTATCACTTCCAAAAACAGTTAATAAACTCGTGTCTGAACAGGACTAGGTAATAAACAATATAACGTAAATCTCAATGTTATTAATTTCAATAAATATCAAAGGAATTAGGAACAAGAAAATATCTAATTCACCAGAGAATAACACAATGTCCCAAAATTAAATCACTTCTTGGTGTCAAGAACAATGCTGAGCAGTAATTCTTTCTAGCTATATCTTGTGAACTAAGTCATGTTCAAGATCAATGAAGGTTTTTTATTTAGCAGTTAGACCATGTCTCGTGACTAGCTATTATCATAAATCTACATAATCTTTCATAACTTTAATATCTGTACATCACTGCTAGGGTTAGCTTGTGTAAGTTTCAGGATACATACATACACAGAACCAACGTGCTCTAGAATATCTGTACATCACTGCTAGGGTTAGCTTGTGTAAGTTTCAGGATACATACGTACACAGAACCAACGTGCTCTAGAATATCTGTACATCACTGCTAGGGGAAGCTTGTGTAAGTTTCAGGATACATACATACACAGAAATTTTTAAAGAATTTCTCCCTGAATACATGAAGTCAAAGTGTTGAGTGATACAAGTGCAAAGTGATTTTCATGTTAAGATTAAAAATACTTTTCTTCATCTGAAAATTTACATATTCCATTTGTATGATCTCTAGAATCTCCTAAGTAAACTTCAAACATTTGTCTTTAGTAAAACTTTATATTTCATCTGATTATTTTCTTTACCCTAACTCTATACGGGGTTGATTAAATTGACTGACCTCATAACTGCCATAAAAAACAATCTATATTACCCTATTTGTACTCTGTAGCATGACTTCAATTATAACAGGACACTAGACGTGTTTATCCTAAATAGCTTAATATTAGTAACAGTACACGTATATTTTTACTTGCATTTTGTTTTATTGCTCTTTGAACCCTGTTTAACAAATAATTCTGCCATACAAATTGTAAATCACTCGAGAACCTGTACTTCATGCTACCCTGTTGATTTATGCAATGCACTAGCTGCTCACGAGTATGCGTTGTGCAAAATTTTATTATTATTTTTCTTGTTCTAATGTGATAAGTTTTTAAATTTTAGTTACTTTTACAATAATAATAAATAAAAAATACACATAGAAAAGACGAAATATATTATTTATCTGGGTCCTTTTTTTTTTGCTGTCGATTGTCTATGAAACTTAACCCTACTTTCTTATACTAATGGTACCACTGCACTAAGTAATTTACTTAATTAAAAATGCACCTAATAACACAGAATAACATAAAAAGCTGACAATATCCTATAATTATCATAATTTTTCTGGCTTTCTAATTATGAGCTGTTAGTGTCTTTCATGTGGGAATGAAGTTTGAAGTGAAATAGACAATTTACTGTACAGAACACAAGGTAATATAATATGTTATTTGATAGATTAAAACTGGCTTTCTATTGGTTATAAATAGTATAGTATTAAATATCAGAAAGAACTATTGGCAGTCTGTGAAGGAGAATGTGAGAGGTGGGTGTGGCAAGAGGAGTCTGATTTTCTGTGTTTGAGCTCTCTAGTTATAAAAATTATGCTTTTCCTGTGTAATAACAATATTATAATGAGTAATTTATGCTAAATTCCATACTTCTTGTTGAGACGGTAAATAAGTTGGAGAAGAGGGGATGTCTAAAGAGCAAATGTCACACTAAGGTGAGATTGAGGTTTTTATAAATATTTCCTTTTAAGACAAAGAACTAAAAATGTATATTAAAACTGTTTTTAAAGTAAGTTTATTCGTATACCATGATAATAAAGTAGTTTAATTCTATTTTGAACGTAACTCTCTAATACTTTGTAACGTGCACACTTTGACCTGACCCATTAGCAGAAGGGGTAATCTAACTAAAGATTTATAGTTGAACTAAAGGATAGAAGGAATAATAAAGGAAGGATAACAAAATAAAAATAGAATTCACTATCTCACACGGGAACTACTTTGTTAACCAAAATAGTCAGTACCATACATAAGAAGCACAATCTGAGTATAGCATGTCACTTTGACCTGACCCATTAGCAGGAGGGTTAATCTAACTAAAGATTTATAGTTGGACTAAACGATAGAAGGAATAATAAAGGAAGGATAACAAAATAAAAATAGAATTCACTATCTCACACGGGAACTACTTTGTTAACCAAAATAGTCAGTGCCATACATAAGAAGCACAATCTGACTATAGCATGTCACTCTTGAAAGTTAATAATACTGAAAGAGTGAATATAACTCTTAAGAATTGTGACTCAAACATTTACGTTCACAGACAGATAAGTGGGATAATTATCTTAATAGTTTTTTTTCTTATAAAGTTTCTCACTCACGTTATAACACACAGGAGACTCCTGTTTGCTTTTTTTGTATGTGTGTGTGAGGGAAATTAAAATCCCCTTATATGTTTGGATTACACCCATAATGCTAATAATGTAGTGCAACATAGGGAGAATTTTAGCGGCAAACCTGCAAAATTTGGTAAATAATACTGTGTTGACAAATGCTGATTAAAACCAGAAGTTAGGACATGATAAAACATTAGAGGTATTTTTTTTTCTCACTAACTGAAGTTATTGGTAAAGGTTAAAGGCCATCTGAGATTGTATGGGATTTGTTACTAAGTTAGACATAGAATTACAGAGAAATAATTCAAGGTAAATTATAATTTAATAAGCATTCTTGGGAATATATATATATATTTAGGAGTTTTATGCTGTAACTAACATGTAAACTTACTTTATTCTGCCATGATGTTTCCTTGATTTAAGAAACAATGGGTCAGTTTCTAGCATTCATTCTTTAGCATATGATCAAAATATTGATAATGTATAGTCTAGTTTTTTTGTTTTTGTTTTCATTCAGGCTTTCCTGAATTTGTGAAAGGAGGTGCAGTATTGTAATATCAAAATAGCAACTGTATAGAAGGTTATCTTAATAGGTCTTGTGATTAGTCTTCATTAGATATATATAATAACAATCAAGGTTCACATAAAAAAATAACATATTTCATAGAAGAAAATAGACGTATATACAGTAGTGGAAGGTCTGTATATTTAGTGTACAAAGTTTGTTTTATTTTGTTAATCAGTTTGTTGTGTATGATATCACTCACTAAGCTTAAAACGTACATGACGTTTAATGTAGCTTTTAGACTGATTTAATTTTACATACAAACATTTTCAGGAGTGATAAGAATGGATAAAGAAAGTATATCTAAAAATACTTTCTGTGGCTTTCTTCTTAATGTTCAGTTAGCTGTTTTTTTTTACATTTGATGATTGGATCAGGGTCCAGCAAACTTGATGTTAAAATTGTAAGTACATTGAGTAGCCAACTGATTATATTAGCTTCTAACAAAACAACTTAGGGAATGACATTGTAATGCTGGGAAGCTAGCCAAGTTTCAATGGCCATTGTTTTGATGTGGCCAGAGATGAGCATACTGACTGTATTGTTGGGTGGGAAGGTCGTGATATGTTGAATGTATCATGGGATGATGTATCAGTAAGTCGGTAAATCCTTACAACACTAATAAAACCACTTCATTTAACTCCACGTGTATGTAAATAGTTTATAATCTCCTTTATCCAATCATATTTAAATGTTACTTATAGCTATTTTTAAAGCCACGTTTTGTCAGAGATTGTTCAGACTACATTATGAAAATCACAGGAGAAACGAGACATTCATAAGTATGTTTTTAAAGGATGACAATTTGTGAGATAGCGAATTCTACTTTTATTTTGTTATGGTTTTTGTTTAGGGTTCAATTATTACTCATTCTATCATTTAGTTGAACTATGAATTTTTAGTTAGATTAAAATGCTAACTCACCTTTTGTCTAGTGAACGTTGATTTTGAGTATGTACGTATTATGGAACTGATGCAAGCTTCCCCTAGTGGTGACATACAGATATTAATGTTGTGAAAGATTATGTAGATTTACGATAATAACTAGTCACATGAGATGTAACCTCGTGGTTTAACCACTAAATAAAAAGCCCTTCCTTGATCTTGAGTTAGTTCACGAGATATAGTTAAAATTATTATCGATCTTGAGAAATAGTTTAATTTTGGAACATTGTTGTTTTTCAGAATTAGGTTTTTTATTCTTCTCGTTCTTTATACTAATCCCTTTGATATTTATTGAAATTAATGACATCGAGATTTATATTATTTTGTACGTAGTCCTGGCCAGACATGGGTAACTTTTTTTTTGTAAGTGATAAAATTGTAGTTGTTTGAAAGTTTTATTTTGGATTTCTGTTTTATTTTAATAGGTTGTTTTTGTGGGGCTCTGGTTAGTGGCATCTTGTTTTACTCCATTACAAATTTCTTAGTGTATAGTAACATACTTTGGGAAGGACAGAAAAATTCTATAAAAAAAAAGGTAAATGCATTGACACGTGGGACTTCTTGAAATTAAAGTTGGAACATTAAAGAAAGTTTTTCAATAAGTTTACGAAGTAAATTTTACAAAATTACAAATTATTGATTCTAAAATATTTTATTTGGTTTAACAATTACTATGTAAGGCAAGACGTAAGTATTTCTAAGAAGGGTGGTAAATAAATTAGAGAATTGAAAAGATGTAGAGAATAAATATGATTCTCGTAATATGAGAGATTGAAGATTTTTTTTTAGATATTTTCTTACAACATTAAGAACTTAAAACTTATATGATATTAAAATCAGATTTATTAACTATGTTTTGACGCCAAGGTTATTTGTATACATTAATGATAAAGTAGCGTGATTAAATTTTGAATGTAACTCTGTAAAAGGTCATGACATGTGCTCTTTGACCTATCCATAGCCAGAAAGTTAACCTCTGTTTTGTTAGAAAATACTAAATTTTTTTTTTTGGATACATATGATTCCATTAGTC
>NW_013672987.1:0-1716 GCF_000517525.1 Limulus polyphemus | reverse complement strand
GGCAAAGTATGTTAACGGTAAAGAAGGTGAAAGATGGAAGACAAATAGGAAAGCACTTGGTGAGTTTTGATGCTATTATATACTTGGGAAAGCAGGGTTTGCGGTAAAGAAGGTGAAAGATGGAAGACAAATAGGAAAGCACTTGGTGAGTTTTGATGCTATTATATACTTGGGAAAGCAGGGTTTGGCATACAGAGGCACTGAGGCTCATGAAGGTAACTTTATGGAATCATTGATGCTGGTGTCAAAGCACAACCTCCAGTTTAATGCATGTTTTTCTTAACATGTCTGTAATAAATACTGCATTTGGGTCTCACAGAATGAAATCATAGAACTCGTAGCTCATAATGTACTCCGTAATGTTGTGGAAGCTGTGTTGGCATCATTAGTGATGAAGTTTGTGACTCTGCATATCAGGAGCAATTAAGCTTGTGTGTGAGATAAGTTGATGAGGATTTAACTATATATGAGAAATGGATAGCATTCTTTGTTCTCAGTAATGCGACAGCTGAAAACATTACAAATACAATCAAACAAGGACTATTATTATATGGATTAGATATTAATCAAGCTTGTGCACAGAGTTACGATGGAGCCAGTACAATGAAAGGTTGAAAAAGTGGAGTAGCAGCATGAATTTTAAATGAACTTCCAAGATGCAATTTCAGTTACTGTTCTGGTCATAGACTGAACTTTATAGTCCAAGATACTGTAAGTTCTCATTTGTACTTGGTAGAATCACTGGAAATTCTGCAACAGGTGGTTGTATTTACCAGATACTATCCTTGTTGAAGGACATCTTGCAAAGCTTTACAATGGATGATGCCTCTTTTGCCACTTTACAACCTCTGTGTCCAACATGCTGGGTTTTGTGAGGCAATGCTGTGATGTCATTTGTAGCTTAATATGGCAGTTTGTTGGATTGGCTAGAGGAAACCTGTAATGATACTGCATTGCCATCAAATATGTCTGTGCAAGCTCATGGGTTTATTAATAACATGTGGAAGTTCAGAGTGTTTTTTTGGTGTGAAGCTGTTTGAAAAGCTTTTTAGAATAAATTAGCCAGTACACATTCTAATACAATCACCTAAAGTTTCAGTGCAGTTTGTCCACTCAAAAATTGAAGGCATGGCTTCTCTTCTGCAGGATGCTAATGATACTGGCATTGCAATGCAGTTTTACAAATCGGTTTTATCCACTTCTAATTCTATAGGTACTGAAGAGCCTGCATTGCACAGAAGCTGAATTTTAAAGTATATATACCAATCAGTGTTTGCAGCTGCTGTTGATTCAGTTTTTGTAAGGTATCCTACAGATGATTTGCATAAACTTGCAGTGATTGAGAAATATGTGTGCAAACAATCTGCAACTGATATTGATGAAGTGTACGACATTTACCAAGATGACCTGCTGCTGTTAAAATCAAAGGACAGTGATAAATATGAAATTTAACAAGTGTCATCCCCAAGAACTTTCCAGATTCATCAGATATTTCCAATCCTTATTTGTGTGAAACAATGTACAAAAATCCTGTGTTTAAGGATGTTTGTCCATCAGTTTTCAACTCTGCTCAAAATCTATATGACGGCTCCAGTGACTACATTTACTGCTGAAAGATCATTTTCTGCCCTCAGAAAGCTGAAACGTTCTTGCGCCTCATCATGTTACAGTTTTGTATGAATTGTCTATCCTGAAGAACGATGTGATGAATTGAAT
>NW_013672986.1:32325-41111 GCF_000517525.1 Limulus polyphemus | reverse complement strand
AGTTGCAGTTATCCATCTTAAAGGTGTTGGACATTTAGAATACAGAAGTGATCAGTCTGTCCATTCTTAGTCATTAGTTGCAGTTATCCATCTTAAAGGTGTTGGACATTTAGAATACAGAAGTGATCAGTCTGTCTACTCTTAGTCATCAGTTGCAGTTATCCATCTTAAAGGTGTTGGACATTTAGAACATAGAAGTGATCAGTCTGTCCACTCTTAGTCATTAGTTGCAGTTATCCATCTTAAAGGTGTTGGACATTTAGAATACAGAAGTGATCAGTCTGTCTACTCTTAGTCATTAGTTGCAGTTATCTATTTTAAAAGTGTTGGACATTTAGAATGCTTACCTGCATTGTTCATTTAATGTCATTATGTTATCTTTATTTACCTTAGGAATGACCAGGTTATATTTCTGTACTTGTTATGACCTCAGTCTCTTCTGCCCTCCAGAATCACGAGAGCATTAGTATTTGTGTTCAATGTCTGCATTATAAGATTCATATCTCAGTATTTCCATTCTAAGTGTGTATGAAATATTTGTCCAGATTGTATGAAACATGGTGTATAAACAACACACATAACACTGATCCAGTCCTAAATTCATCTTTGTGTGGTCCTCAACACTTGTGAGGGCTCAAGTTGGAAATTCTGATCACCAGAGTACTTAGGCATCTCTATAACAAATTGTAATTTATTTTATATCTGTTTATCCCATTACATCTACTTAGTGCCACCAGGCTTTGTTAGCAGTTGGACAAGGTTTTAACTGGGGTTCTACACTTTAGTCCTCCATCTTCACAGCTAAATATTTACAAATACATTTTGGATAGACTGGGGGCTGAAGTGGGACAAGCAGCTCTATGGCCTTTAGTCTTGCTCAGAGCCCCATTCCTACATCAGTTTTTTAGAGGTGTGGGCCCTGCCTCAGACCTGCATGCTTTTTTGCTTGAGGTTATGAACCAGCTGGTCTTGGTTCATTGCAACCTATATAGATAAGTGAGATTTCACATTAACCATTGTCTGAATAAGATGCTTCGAAGGATGCTCCTTTTGGTCAATAGGTCTTTAGGTGATTGTTTCAGTTGTTTAGTTATATTAACTATACCTCTTTTCTCCATCTTAATATGAAAGATTTCTGCATTTTGTTCCCTAGTTCCAGATGTTTTAACAGATCTTGATTGGTATGTTGTTGTTGTTGTTGTTTTGTTTTTTTTCCTTTGGTTTCTTCTTTATATAGGGTCTCCATATGTTAGGTTCTCCACACATTGTATCATTATTGGCAATTCATCTCTAGTATGCGTTCGACCTATATCACAGAATTTTTATGTGTTAAAAGATGTTAAAAATATTGTAATGACAGATTTTACAGTTCTTAATAATTAATTATAAGAAGTGATCTGATCAGAAAGATTCAGGAATATAAAGATTTATATCTAAATGCTCATAAAAAAAATTAACTTGTGAACATAATTTTTATCCCTCTTTTACTACATTTGCAGTCAAATTAATATCTCTATTGCAACATTACTTTTTTAAATATAGGATCCTAGGCCTAAACCATGGTCAGTTATGTTCTTAGTTAACTAACTTCGCAGGAAGTATTTGAATGCCAGGTATTAAGGTGACGTATCAGACCTTTCAATTTCAAAATAATAGAAAAGAATTCTCATGCAGACACTCAAATCTACAAGTCCACATTAGTTAAGCCTTTATTAAGTATGGCCTTGTTTGATAAAGAGATGAATTACCAATGTAACTTGTGTATATTTTTTACTCTAATTAGGGCTTAATTTTACCATACTTTTTTCCAGTTTTGCTGTCTAGACATTTCATTTTACAATTTCAGTACGTAGACTAATATCAGACTCTTGGTGCTAAGCAACCTAAGATAATATCCATTGTTAAAAGCTCAAATTAGGCAGAAGTTTGATTTTATAAGATTAATAGATAGATTGTATATAAAGATGGTATACACATGTATACATATCTTGCACTTACATACATTTATTTCTTAAATCAGTTCTTGTTTCAGTCTGTTCCTTTTTCACTCCAACTTAACAGGGATTACGTACAATGTACCTGTTTGTAATAACATACTAATGATTGTGTCACATACACCATATGAGAAACTTTCAATCAGCTAAACTAAGATTATCTGTATGTATAATATGTATATATATATATGTGTATGTGTGCAGTATAATGGTCTGATATAAATTTGTTGAATTATAGGATCTACACACCATTTACTGATCAGACAGTGGACACAGGAACCAAAGTTTGGCAGTCTTTTGCGAATGCTTTCATTTTGATGGGTGTGATAGTATGTATGACTATTCTGCTCATCCTTCTCTACAAGTTCCGCTGTTACAAGGTAAGTTGTGTGTTATTTCGTGTTGCCCCTGTCATTTTAGCTGAAACATGAATACATGCTTATAACTAATTAAGTCTGAGACTTAACAGAGTTATTGCAGTCTTTGGAAATCCATAGTGTTGTTATTTTACAAAATTATCAATTAATGCACGTTCTTTTTACAAAAGTGTGTCATTTGAAGACTCCAAACTTTTTTTTTCAGGTCATCCATGGATGGCTAATAATATCTTCACTTATGTTACTGTTCCTGTTTTCTTACATATATTTAGGGTAAGTTCTAAAATGTTTACGTGTAGAATAACCTTAAAAATATCATGCTGTGTTAAACATAGAGTATTGGTATCAGTTATGTACTGATGGTATATCAATGTAAATTAAAAATATTGTTGTATACTTTTGTCAAACTTTTTAATATTAATTTCAGTTGAGTGTTGTATATGTTTTATAAGGAATCAAACCAGACTGTATGTATTTGTGGTAAAACTTCACCTTTAGTGTTCTGGGTAACCTCACATGTAAAACATCTTGAAAAAACAGCACTAAATGTGCCAGGAAATATAAATAACATTGGAAGAAAAAACATGAATCAATTGCTATATGTTGAATTTGTAATTTTCAGTTTTGCAATGCTTCTTTACTCATTTCATCACCAGGATGCATATCAAGTACTCAAATGACTTACCAAGGCTGTCTTCTTTTACAGTCATTTGGCAAAGAGGGAACACACTGGTTAAACTGTAAACAAATAATAGCTAGAGAAACCTTTAAGTTAACATCCAGCTTCAATTCACCAACTTTAACCAATCTAAATTAAGGTTTTAATATGACTAAAAATGGATTATATCATTTTTAAGGCTCTCTTTCTCTCTATCTATCTATATATATATAAATCTGGTTATCAACTTCTCATTTTGCAATTTTAAAATATATAGTAACATTGGTTTAAATTAAAAGCATGCTTTCTTTATCTAGTTATATGTACAAAAAAAAGAGACCATAACAAACAATTATAGTACAGCTATCACACAATAATATTCAATGACAGAGGTCTGAAAGTTTGTATCGTGAACCTGTATTTGATACCATATGTTTCTTACCTTTAAAATCAAAAGTTCACCTATTTACATTCCTAAAAAAAAGTTCATTGTTTTAAGGTGATGAAATGTAAGCCCAGATTTTAACTGTTGCAGTTGAAATTTCCAAAAATAAACTATACTCTCACTTATCGTCAGAGAATAAGATAACATAAAACCATCAATTTGCTAACATATTTATTGTACACTCGTAACATGTATGTTTTTCTCCTCATTTGTTACTGATTGTGATTTACTATCAAGAGATAGTGCTAAGATTAAATAATTAAATAAAATTTGCTTTGTATCAAAGCAGAGGAACTAACCCTATTACGATGGGTCATGTGTCGAAGGCTATGTCATCACGTATGTTCACTTTCATTCAAAATTTTATTGAACTACTATTTTATGAATTTATGTCAATAAGTTTGGTATCAAATTGTAGATTATAATTCAAGTTCTAGTATTATATGTTACTCAATTTCTTAATTTAAAAGTAAATATTAAAAAACACAGCTAAATATCGATTTTTGTGTGTCACGTAGTATGTTGAATGCAGCACTGGTTCAAATTAGATGTGTGTGTGATGTCAAAATACCATTATTGGTAAGCAGGAATGTACTGAATCAGACACACTGGCCCCCTGCCCACCTCTTTCAAATTTTGGAAACTCTTTTTTATGTACACTTACTTCTATATATGACATATGAATAATCAAATGAAAGCTCAGAATGTCCCCCTAGTGGTTTTCTCAGCCATTTTGACATGTTATTTTGTTAATCTTGTTCTTTTCACACAAGATATCAAGGGGATAGGTAAGTCTTTTGAGAGCTCAAAATTTCATATTTTTTTAGACCCAAATACAGCTTAGTTACTACATTTGATAAATTATAGTGGAATTCTATGGTGCCCATATACATGTAGTAATTTAGAATTTTTTCTTTTTTGGTTATTTAAAATGTATATATATATAAAACCTAAAACTATTTTCACATCCTCCATGTGGGAAATTTCATAAGGCTAACTAACCTATGACAAACAGCAAACGAGTACAAAGGTCATAACTAGAAAAGATAATTGTTTGCTTGACTTCTTTATTTACTGTTCTATGTTTTAAGAAAAATAAGTTTAAGGCTTATTTGTAAATAGTATTAATGTATATACATGTACGATGTATAATAATTGAAATGTGACTGTATTTTACAAAATACTAGTTCACGAAAACACAGCCAAGACAGGTCATTTTGTAAATACTAAAGGTCAGTCTTATGTTATTGGATAAAATATCATGAGTGCATATGTGCCACGTCATTGTAACTTCTGTATTGTTAGCCAGACATGGTTGGAAGGTCAATATATTAAAAAAGAATAAATATATATAAATGTATAATGTTATGAGATTCAAGCTATTTAGACTAAACATTTGTGTTATAATCTGTAGTCATTCTAGAACAAAAAAAGAATAATTTAAATTTATTTCCTAATTTTTTTATGATGGTTACGAGACCGGTCAAATTGACAGACCCCATAGAGTTAGGGTAGAGAAATATAACAGAAAAAATATAATGTTTTACTGAAAACCTAATGTTTGAAATGTATTGAGGAGGTTTTAGAGATTACACAAATAATATTTAAGATTTGAGGGATGAACAATAGTTTTTCAGTTACAACATGAAAATCACTTCGCACTTGACATTTGTAATTCAGTGACATTTTTTTCCTACTATACCACATATATCAGTCAAATGTTAGCTTGTAAATTTGTGAATAAATAATTTTAACCATCAGTGTTGTAATCACCTTAGAGGTAATATTTCTGTCTTTTCACACTTTTTTTTTGTTAAAACTCATGTTCAAGATTATTGTTGTAGTTTTTTACCTGCAATTGTAAAATTTAATATTGACAAATTGTCATGGTGATATTGAAGCCTATGTTTCAGAGTTTTCTTTTCTTTTTTCTCTGTGTTTTTCTTAAAGACTAATTTGTCTTTTACACTTCATTTATGTCATTGAAAAGCCCTTAAAAATTTTTTTTGGCATAAATAATTGTTTCTTAAAAAAACTTTTTTCGACTTCTAGTAAAAATAAAATTAATGATAATTAATTGGTAAATAATAATTTATAAGCATATTGAAGTGGGTTAATTTAGGGGGAATATACTACATGTTTTGACAGAAAATTGGTCTGTCTTCTTTTGAAGAAGAAAGACAAAAATTATGTAGAAACATTTACAATGTTCCCCCAAACCACCTCATTATGTTTATAAATCGTTGTTTGTCAGTTTTTTATTATATTAGCATGACATGCTTACTTACTCAAATACAATAATATTGGTAGGGAGTTGAAAATTTATTCTTGATGTACTTGTAAGAGAATGACGAGTGAATTAAATTTAACACGTAATATCACAAAATTGACTCGAATGTTACCTATAAAAAATATAACTTTCAAGTGTTGTGTCATAAAATTCTTAAGTTGATAAGCATGATCCGATAATAGGTAATATATGGTGTTTTATGTATGACGTGTATTCAGACATTGAGTTAGCCTTATATTAACAAGTCAACTGAAGATTTGTTTCAGTGATTCCTGGCCAGAAAGATTCCGAATCAAATTAAAAGCATAATATAGTGATTTTCTGATGTTAGAAAATTAACTGTAGTATCAGTATTTTGATAGTAGTGTCCACCAAAATATGTTTAAACAATAGGTTTTGGTAGTTAACTTGTAAGGAAAATTATTTTGCATACTACACTACCTTGGTAATCTTTGTTTATACAGTTTTAATAAATTTGAAATTTGTAGGTTAAAGAAAACTTGAATACCATATATTCTGAGTTTCTAAATTAAGCTTACTCTGCAGAAACTTGAAAATCAAATTTTTGTATACTTTTTATTTGATCTTATAATTTAAAGATTTATTTCTATTATAATCAGAACTACCATTTAATGTAAACAACTCTTGCTCAGGATGTATAGTTTGTTTGCTAGCCCACTGAAAACTGTTAGGTTTTACATTTTGTCTAGCATAAGTAATAAGATTGATTTAGTATTTAGGAAACATGCTTGTTTTTATACAATAACAAAAAAATTTGCAAGAGCATTTGTACTGCGATGTTATCTTGATACCAAACTTTTCATTTCAAGATTGATGGAACGTGTGGGAGTGACTTCAACAGATATAGAGAGATTTTGTTGTGTAATTTGCTGTTGGTAACTGAAGTTAAAGAGCAGCAACATGTAATGTAATTAGTGAACCTCCCAGTTTTCTCCATTCTTGTGTAAATTTACCAGTCTTGTTTCTTTTAAGAATTATAATCATTACCTTTGTGGTCCATTTTATCTTATGCTATTACTTACTAGTGTGTTTATTGAACTAATTATAATCATTACCTTTACGGTCCATTTAAGTAATAGCATAAGATATGTAAGTAATAGCATAAGATATAATGGACCGTAAAGGTAATGATTATAATTAGTTCAATAAACACACTAGTAAGTAATAGCATAAGATATAATGGACCGTAAAGGTAATGATTATAATTAGTTCAATAAACACACTAGAAGTGTGTTTATTGAGCTAATTAAAATCATTACCTTTGTGGTCCATTATATCTTATGCTATTACTTGCTAGTGTTATTATTGAAAGAATTAAAATCATTACCTTTGTGGTCCATTATATCTTATGCTATTACTTGCTAGTATATATGTTGAGCAGGTGTGCCCTTCATCAGAATTATACATGTGGCTGTATAAACCTACTCTTGTTTTAAAAAGTTTTAAATTCTATTTCATCTCTGTATGAATAATGTTTGTTAAAGAGAGGTTTTAAATTTTTTTTGTTACATATATGTGCATGTAGCTTATTGAGAAGAATATGACCTTTGTGCTGGTGTCATATTACTCTCATCTTAGCCTGCTGTCTGTACTTAAGCCATCTTACCTCATCATACACATACTTAATACAGTTTCTGTAAATTGCTATAATAATTCTTTCTCTTTGTTTGAATGGGCCCTGTAACTTTGTAATATGTACCGAGATAGTTTTGTGTTTGACAGTTTTCTTCCATACATAATCACGGCTCCGGTAACAGTAGAAGAACTTGTTTATATCTAGATTTGATTGGTTGTGTTAATTTAACTTTAATTTCGTGGTTAACCCGACCAACACTGATTCACATTAACCACTAATGTAACCTTTTAACTCCTTGTAATGTTCACCCTCGCTACAAATTTATATATATATAATGGATTGATTACTTTATGTTGCATGTATATTCAGCACTGTGTGTTGTATATCTTCTAACCTTCAATGTTAAATAAAACACCTTTCTGGATGAGATACATCTGCAATAGAATTTTCAGCTGTATTTCCTTGTAGATAGTGAAAAGCTCCCATTTTTGACATTGAAATTTAGATATATACCTGAAGGGACAGGATTCCCCTATTGTCCTCGTCTGGTTATGGAACTGATTAGTAGGTTCTTTAACTGAATGAGAAGAATGTATACCCGATATCAGATTCTTATTCTGTGCAGTAGTTTTGAGAAAGTGAATTTGATATAATTATCCATGTGTGGATATTCTTCAATTTATTATGACATTGTTTAGTAATATTAAAATCTGAAGAATTGCTACATATAAATATTTAATTTTTTTTTTTAACAGTGAAGTCTTAAGAGCGTATAACATTCCGATGGATTATATCACTGTGGCTGTCATTATGTGGAACTTTGGAGTTGTGGGAATGATATGTATACACTGGAAGGGGCCCTTGTTGCTCCAGCAGGCCTATCTTATCTTGATATCAGCTTTAATGGCTTTGGTATTTATCAAGTACCTGCCAGATTGGACAACCTGGGTAGTTCTAGGAGTCATTTCTGTCTGGGGTATGTTGTAGTTATGTGTATGCTGGCTCAGATTAACTTGTAATGTTTGTGTGTGAATATATATATTATTTTTGTTGTTGTTGTTAGATAAATGGTAGTGAACCTAAATTTGAAATATTTTTTTCTTGTTTAATTGCTTGCCTTAATAAACAGTTTGCACACATTACTTTGTTATGCTGTTTTTATGAAAAGGTTCAAAAGGTTATTGACTAACTACTCTTTAAAAATACCAGATAATATATTTATATATTAATAGAGAGAAGTGGAAAGATTGACTCAGAACAAAATATGACTTGTTCTAACAGTGAAGTGACTCTTCAGTCTGATGTCCATTGATTTAGAAGTATTATCTGATGTTTCTTTTTTTGGGGGGGGGGGTCACACAGTATGTGATACTTAGTAGTATGTCACAAAATAACATGTTCTGTTTATGAACAAAGTGACTAACC
>NW_013672986.1:26052-31350 GCF_000517525.1 Limulus polyphemus | reverse complement strand
AGTTAAATGTGAAAAATGGCTAGACAAATGTTTAATGATATTTTACTCTACTTATACAGGGTAGTTATAAAGTCAGTGGGTGTTTGGAATAGTCTGTAGGGGGGGGGGGGTGTATTGTATAGATGAAATACGTTACGTACACGTAAAAGGATCCTGAAATGTGCATTTCTAAAATTGGTACCTTAGCAGTTGTTTAATGTTGGCACCATTATTTTCAATTGTTACATCCATCCTGTCAATGATGTTACACAATGTAGCATTTAAGGTTTCTCGAGGAATTACCCAAATAGCTTTCTTCAGTTAGGAATGATTGCTAGGCTGTGATAGTAAACTCATGAGAAAGACTTACAACTGTTTGTAGGCTTGTGTATATATACTTAATTATTTCAGTCTTATGCTGTAGTTCTCGAGGATAAACCCAAATAGCTTTCTTCAGTTAGGAATGATTGCTAGGCTGTGATAGTAAACTCATGAGAAAGACTCACAACTATTTGTAGGCTTGTGTATATATACTTAATTATTTCAGTCTTATGCTGTAGTTCTCGAGGATAAACCCAAATAGCTTTCTTCAGTTAGGAATGATTGCTAGGCTGTGATAGTAAACTCATGAGAAAGACTTACAACTGTTTGTAGGCTTGTGTATATATACTTAATTATTTCAGTCTTATGCAGTAGTTTTCATCATGTTATTGGGACTGTACATCTCAAGTAATTTATTTTTTTTTTTGTTTGACATTTGCTATCTCACAAGCAATTGGTTTTAAACTAGAATTTCCATAGAGGTCTGCTTTGATCCATGATTTGTTTGTGTTTATGTACGTATTGTGTATGTAAATGTATTTTGAAAGTAACTGGCAAAGTCAGGGAGTTTAGTAGGATTTGGGGCAATTATTAGCCATCATAAAGCTGGATTTGCATCAATCACTGAAGTGTAAGATGGAGAATTTTGTTTTAAGTAAAACACTTTCATAAATTGGTAAGTGATGAATAACTAATAAATCACAAATATTTTTATGGTGTAGTTATTAAACCATATGTTCTAAACCATCCAAATGCATGGATGAATATTTTATGACTTATATTTTTTATTTTAAGGAGTGTCTTCTTTTTAATCTAATAAAGATATATTGTTTATGTTTTGCTGTTTATAAAAAAAAAAATAATATTGTTTTCTTGTAGAATATAGTATAATAGTGATAATATTTCTTGTTCATGATTAAATAATTGGATATTTGTTCTTCCAGATCTGATTGCTGTGTTGTGTCCACAAGGTCCTTTGAGAATATTAGTGGAGACAGCTCAAGAGAGAAATGAACCCATTTTTCCAGCTCTAATTTATTCCTGTATGTTTTCTTGAAGTCAAATGATTCAAATGTTTTGTTCTATATCAATTTGAGTAAAATAGTTGGAGTTATACATGTGTTTTATTTGTTGTGTGCTGTGTGTGTGTTCGCGTCTTGTATTATCAAACTTCATATAGTAAATTTGAATATCAGTGCATTACTGTAATAAAATGAAAAATGACATTATAATAATATAAATATGTTAAAGGTATTCTTTAAATAAATGTTAGATAATTTATTGTGATGGTTTTGAGTTGATAACATGGGTTTTTCGAAACATTTCTCTGACTATATATATATACTATTTTACAGAACCTTTATTGTGCAATAAATTTTGTAAAGTGAAATAAATCACCTTTTTATTTCTGTTTTTTCTTTTTATTGAAAATATTTTTCCTTTAGCTGCAATGGCCTGGTATGTTACGATGGCTGATAACGATCCTGCCAGAACTGGTATTCAACAAACACACAATAAAAGAGAATCAGGTGAGTTATATATGTTCAGACAGTATTTAATTAACAATACAGAAAGAATTATATAGAGTTATCAAAGATGGTGGTAGGCTCTTTGTGTTTTTGTTTTTTTTATAGAAAAGTTATTTTTGAAGTCCAAATTATTATGAGTTAATTAATATTTCACTTGCAAGTACCGTATTTAGAGAAAAAGTAAAAATCAACGTATTAATGAGCATAGCTAATTAAAGTACTTTTTTATGTTAAAGAGTAGAATGTATTGTCTCATCAGTTGATGTTAACAAGTTTTGCTGGCTCGTGAGATCTAGGTTGGTCCTAAGTCCATATACTAAGCTAATGATACAAAACAATCTATAATAAAAGTATGGTAAATAAAAAAATAAAACTATCTATTTTAAGAAATAATGTAGTATGTTGTACCATACTTTGGTACGCACATACACCAGCTGTCAGCTTTAAGTACTTGCTTAACCCTATTAGTCCCTGCTTCTCTATCAGGTCATATTTTGTTACAAAAATAAAAGTAGTTGATGGAATTGTTTTAAATTTGACAATAATTTTCTTAAAATTTTGTATTTTCAGGAAAATAAAATATTTAATTTTTATTTTTTTCTACAATTTTTAATGAAAAAATTCATTATATAATGTAGTTATTTGCACTTGGACTCTGAATAGTTCACCTGCAAGGTGATTTTTATATGAAGTATAAAAATACTATTTATTATCTTACAGTTTTCACATTTCATTGTTGTAACAAGTATAATAGCCTGTAAAAAATGATGGGAACCATTGTTGAATGATTAACGAAAATTATAGAATTTAACTAAAACGAATTTGTCTATACCTACAACATGCCCCTACTCTTCACTTATTTCATCAGTCTCGAAGTAATTCTTTAAACCATGTAGAAAAATTAAATGTTACTGCGAACAAAAGTATGTGTGAACTCTGAAAGATACTTAAATAGCACTCTTGAGCCTTTTCACTGTATTCCAAGTCAGGAAGTAGAAAACACATTATGAACATTCTGACACATATTTTCAACTCTTTTGAAAGTACAGATAATAAAAGATGTTTGGAAGTAATAAATGTTAATTTTTCTTTATGTTTTAAGGCAAAGTAGGTAATATATGTGTTAAAATACCAAAAGAATATTTATTAATTAACATTACATTTAAATAGTTTTAAGTTAGTAATAGTAGGCTTATTTGTAGTCTAATTTAAGCATTAGTCCTAATGCATAAACTTAACATAAGGCTTAGCTGAAACACTACTCGATAAATTTTATTTTGCTTTTGGCTACAACTCAGTGTCATAAAATTTCTGAATTAAACTATTTTACTGTTATAGCACTGAAGGTATCAAACAATAAAGAATAAAAAAACAAATCTTTCTAACATCAACATGGGTATTGAATATTCAACATAAACACCATAGTTGGCCTAAGAACAATCAGGTGTTTTGTTGCTAAGCAATGATGTATATTGTTGAGTGACAAAGGGAATAAGCATTTTATAATTAGTGATCTCTAGTGATTCTCTACTATATCACTAACTATACTTATTATCATCAACATACACTGAAATGTTTAAAATTAAGAAATTGGAATATGTATATACCTCATCGTAGAAGTCCTTTGAAACTTGTTTTTTTTAACCCTTTGGATGCTATAATTGGATTTATTTGACTTGACATTTATAGCCGTTTGGAGCAACAAGCAGATTTACCGCACGATTCAACAAAAACTTTTCCTCATGGTGCGACAGTGGGGATACTCACACGTCCTTCTCGGCTTAATACCACACGCATGCATACATCACTGAACAAAAGAGTGACTAGTGTATTTTGATATTGAATATACTAATACCGCACGCATGCATGCGTACATCACTGAACAAAAGTGTGACTAGTGTATTTTGATATCGAAAATACTAATACTGCACGCATGCATACATCACCGAACAAAAGTGTGACTAGTGTATTTTGATATTGAGAAATACTAAAAAAAAGTCAAATTCTACATTTCATTTTGTAGTGAATAATTGACACTTTTTGAACTCCCGCCCAAAATCTAACTGTGCACTCAACGGGTTAATTTGAATAATTTCATGTCTTTATCTGTTCACTTATCGTTTATTTTTAATTTTCCTTTTCAATTTTTTGTCTTTTATTATTTATACTGGATACGTAAACTGGTCCCCTCTGGGCTTTATTACTATTATACGACGACACCTGGACAAACACTCGTTACACTAATGCATTGCTCATGTGAATGACACCATCTTGATTATTCACTTATTCAATCCAGGCAACAAGAACTTAAACTTATAAAAATCATTAAACCTTTCAAGTATTATTTTTTAAACACAAATAATATGTAATTAACTAAAATATAATAATAAGACCTAAATACAATTTAACTGTCTCTCTAACTATAGCATATTTAGGTAAGAAACCACTATAATTGCTATAGTCAATCAAGCTGACGAGAATACTGACAGCAGTAACGTGTATACTGTGAGGAAAACTGCTCGCCAATTTCAAATTAACCATACTCTTCCTAACGAGTGTATATACTGTTTTCTATAAACTACATGTACATTGGAGGTCTCAAGGCAAAGTATAGAAGGTGGGCATGGTACCCATTAAGGGTGGAAAAATGTATAGGTTTTCCAGATAAAGCAGCTTTTAGACTTTGGTATCATATGGTAAGTAGGTCAAACAAGCATGGTTTAAGTATACATGTATATGTACACTTCCAGCTTATGTGTCTAATGATGAACCTCTGTAGAAGTATTTTCAATAGCTCGTGGGTCAGGTGACACAAAAACTGAAGTTTTAAGTATTTTTTTAAAGGTTTCCTTTGAAGTAAAGGAATTATAACTCGGATAACATAAAATTCAAATTATAAGATACATTAGAATGTTAATTTCATTGACATATATTGATAATAAAATGGTTTAATTAAATTTTGAATGTAACACAGTACATACACAGAAAGGAATTTAAAAATGGTGCCGGGATCATAGGTTAATCCTCTTATGTACCAACTGATGCATAAGGCCTCATCTTTAACCACTAGATAGATTTAATGTGGGCTAAACAACATCAGTATAACTGTGTGTATGCAAAACGTTCCACAATCTACCCTAGTGTGACCAATAAAAACCCATTAAACTGCTCTGTTTAGAGGAGCCTGACATCTGAGATGACAAGCTGGAGTCAAGTAGCAGGACATTACCAGTAATACATCTAAAACAAAGATGAAGATGCAAAATAATAAATAAAATGAATCATACAGTAAGTAGGTAAAGTTAGTTCAAATATACAAAATAATCTTATATATAATACAGAGATAGCATTATATTGTCATTTAACACAGGTTCCCAAACTGTTTCAACATAAGAACATTCTATATCCTGACTGAGCCCCCACCCAATGAATATATAATTACTGTTTTGATGAAAGAGTTAGCACAAAG
>NW_013672986.1:18550-25111 GCF_000517525.1 Limulus polyphemus | reverse complement strand
TAGCACAAAGGATCACATATAAAGTGTTATAGACTTAAAATAAGACCCAAAACTCGAGCACTTTCGAATAGTTCAGAAAGAACTAATTGAAAGCGCTCGAGTTTTGGGTCTTATTTTAAGTCTATATAATTACTGTGTACCTTAACAGTTTTGTATATTTATTATTCCCTTAACACTTTCCTGCAGTCCCCATTTTGAAAAACCCTGACATAACACATGGAGTAGGTAACAAGAAGTTAAATATTCTGTAAAAGCTGGAAAGTAAATCTGATAAGTTTAGAGGAAGTTTAATAATAATAATGACTTAGAAAGATAAGTTACAAGAATCGTAAATATGGAAAATAAAGTAACCAGCAAAAATTAGTGTAACTTAATTAATGTGTAATGTTATACCATACACAGAACTGTTATATAGCTAGTATTTCCAACGTATGCATATAATAAGAATATTACAGGAATTAAAACTAATAGTGGTCAATACACTAAAGCTGTTTACTACCTTCACTCCCAGAGTCGGGCAGGGGTATTGCAATCGGGTCCGTGTGTGTGTGTGTGTCTGTCTGTGTTTCTGTGCATGTATCTCAAAAACTAATAAACTGATGTACACAAAACTTTTACACCAGAGGGGAAGTCGGTATGGGACAGTACCACTTTTAAAGTATTTTTTATAATGGGGAGATATGGTAACACCAGATGGGAAGTCAGTATGGGACAGTACCACTTTAAAGTATTTTTTATAATGGGGAGATATGGTAATTTCACAGTTTTGGGTTAATCATTCTGTGAAGTGTGACTGGGTTCATGCCAAAATTCATTGACACATTAAGGTTGATTTTCCTCATCACACTGCAAAAAATGATCTGGATCTGAGAAGGATTTTCTGAGTTTTCAAAGGTGAAATTTGACATTATCCAGTATAAATGCATGCAATTCTTGAATAGGAGTGGCAGGGCGAGGGTATGCAATGTCTGATTGCTCTTGTTATTACCTTAAACTATTTTCAAAGAAGTTAGAGTGTAGACATGAAAGTTTTGAAAATGTTGTGAATTTTTGTAAAACTTCTAAACCAATAGCAAGAGTATTGCCAAAACTTCCACAAAAGGCCCAGCATGGCTAGGTGATTAGGGCGCTTCACTCGCAATATGCGGGTCACAAGTTCAAATCTCCGTCCCACCAAACATGCTTCCCCTTTCAGTCATTGAGGCATTATAATGTGATGGTCAATCCCACTAGTAGTAGGCCTCCTTCGGCCAGGTTTGACCATGGATGAGTATTCGTCCATTGTTAGCTCATGTTGATCGCTCGTCTAGAGCAGCATCTCTTGTGACTAAGGAGACCGACACGAGAGTGACAGTCCCAGTTGCAGAGGTCACATATGTGCATTGACGCTGGTCTGTTTGCTGCCTGTTCCTTTTGATGCGCTCGCTTCTCTTCTGCCGCCACCGTCAATTCCTCTTCACCGATCTTCAGCTGTTTACAGAGAGTGTTTCTCCAGTCGGCGCGATCGGCAGCGAGGTCCTCCCAAGTTTCAGTATTGATGTTGAGCACCTTCATGTCTCTTTTGCAAATGTCCTTGTATCTCAGCAGCAGGCGGCCGATGCCTCTCTGTCCTTTGGCAAGCTCTCCGTAGAGGATGTCTTTTGGGATTTGGCCATCCTTCATACGGTGCAAGTGGCCTATCCAGCGCAACCGGCTCTGTCGTAACAGAGTGTACATGGTAGATTGGTTCGTACAAGACAAGACATCGGTGTTAGTTACCTTGTCTTGCCAGGAGATACCAAGTATGCGTCGCAGGCTTCTGAGGTGGAAGGTATTCAGTCTTTTCTCTTGGCTGGCATAAGTAGTCCACGTCTTGCTGCCATATTGTAGGGTGCTGAGGACACAGGCGCTGTACACAGACATCTTCGTCTTCAGGGTCAGCTTAGAGTTTGTCCACACTCTTGGCGTAAGGCGAGCAAGCATCGTGGTTGCCTTTCCAATCCTCCTGTCGATCTCAGCATCAAGCGAGATGCTAGAGCCAAGGTAGATAAACTGGTGAACGACATCGAGCTCATAGTCATCGATATTGATGACTTCAATCCCACTCTTCGTTGGTAAAAGAGTAGCCGAAGAGTTGGCTGTGTCTGGTGCCGACTAGTTGCCTTCTCTGCAGTCTTTCACTTCTAAATAAGAGATGGTTAGTGCAGATAGCTCTCATGTAGCTTTGTGCAAAATTCAAAACAAACCAAGATCTTCCTAAAAATATAATGAATTTTGTGTTTAGCATGTGATGGGAGAAACTTTGTTTAGAAAAAAATGTGAGTTTACAAGTTCCATCCAAGAAGTCTTGTGAGATTGAACATATTCTATTGTACCTGTTAAGATGTGTGTGGTAAAGGTGGTTACATAACTTATTTAGACTATTTGTGTTTGGAAATGGAAACTTAATAACTTTGATGTTTATTGTGTTCATTTTATTGAAAACTTTAAACTTGATGTCTAAATCCTGAAACTGTGGTTTGTTTTTCTATGGTGAGTTTTGTTGGATGAATTTGTTTGGCTGTTTCAAGAAAATCATTTTGTCTTGAATAATAATACAGTATTTCTTTAAATGCTCTATTTATTTCAGACAAAATTCACAAATCCTCAGTCACAGTTTTTTGAATTCAAAGTAATTTAGATATTACATTATAAGTGAATCTACACCGACGTTTGTATGGTAGGTTCTATATCAGTTTTAACTTGTTTGTATACCCAAAGGTTTTAACATTTTTAAGTTTAACCTGAATTCTTTAATTAAAGTTGCAATATAAATTTTTTTACGAAAAAAAAAAGTTGTCAGCTACTTTATCAGCACAAGTGATGACATATTTACTGTGTAAAGAATCTAAACACTCCGTAACGTGTTCACTGTTGTTAATAGTGAATTTCTTTAAGTACGTTAGGTTTATGAATTATGTCTCTAACTGTATTTACCCATTTTCTGAATATAATTACTTTTAAGTTCTCTCTCTCTTTTTCACTCCAATTAAGTAAAACTTTACTGAGTGATTTACTCATTAACAGTCATAAATATTTGTTAGTAGCTGCAAATAATGGCAGTCATGAGAAATAAATCAATATCATATTTATTTTAAGACTTCAGTTAGAACTCGGGAATATAATTGATTAACCATGAGGGCTGTAGGAGTCACATATTAACCAAATAGTCGAATATAATTGAGCCTCTCAGTTAATTGATTAACAAATACCACTCATTACATCAGTGTAAGTCTTTAAAAAAATGTAATTTAATGAGAGTTTTGCTATTCTGTGAGGTGTTTTATAAACCGTATTATTAATCCATTTTTAATAATAATAGTTAAAATAACACAATTCCAGCTAAATATCATACAAAGTAGGAGATGTAATATTTAGGCAACACCTTTTTTGAGTGTTATATATTTCTCATTCCTGATTTTCCATCTCTTGAAAACATGTTTTGTAGGTATAAATATTAGCTTTGTGTCTTCAACTACAAATGTTTCTTAAGATTAGTGTTAACTTTTAGCTCAAACAGAGAACAATGGATAAATTTCATTTTTCTCAGTTGATATACATAAGTGTCTGGCACTTATTGTTTTTTTTTTCATGTGAAAATGTTGTTTCAGAACCTAACCTACCATCTGTTGTGGTCATGATAGTACGACATATCTGTATAATATTCATTGTTAACGAATTATAACGTGTGAGAAAAAGAATACCCTTTGTTTTCTGTTAGTTACCAAATAAAAAGTATAAAAAAGTTGTATCGTTTGAGATAATAAAACATGAAATAGTGTTGCTATATTGTATCGTTTTGAGGTAATAAAACATGAAATAGTGCTGCTATATTGTATCGTTTTGAGGTAATAAAACATGAAATAGTGCTGCTATATTGTATCGTTTTGAGGTAATAAAACATGAAATAGTGCTGCTATATTTGAACAAGTATTTTACAGAAGGAGAGGACTCGCACACTGAAAATGGAGTAATACCTACCGGGCAGGCTGATCCAGATGGGCAAAACTGGCCTTCTACTGAATCAAATACAGCCCAGCAGTCTGATCAGCAAGGTTCTAGTGCAGATAATATTATTATAACAAACCTTACCGATAGGAACACACAGCAGGAAGAAGAAGAACGTAAGCTAGTTTGTAAAAATTAGCTTTTCTTTAAAGTGTGAGAAATTATTCAAGAAATATACTTTTTCCTAATGATAGAAAGTATATTAAAATTGATAATATCTTTAATTATCCCCTTCTTTCCTACAAGTTATTTAGGGGTTTTAGTTACAGTAGATATCACTAAATGAATATCAGTCTCATAAGTCAAGTTTGATTGAAGTTTTTTTAAATATAAAATTTGTAAAGAAATATACTAATAAGAACTTTTCCTATTTCAAAGATTATTTTTGCTGTCTGTTTAAATTTAGCTTTTCTGGAATTTTCCAAAATTTCTTAATTATAAAATATTGGAATACTAGACATGTCAGTACAGTAATGATAATAACTTCAAAGTGTGGCAATAAAATGAGCTATTTACTGACCTAGAGATAAAACAAGGTTTGAGCTTAAACAGATTGTTATTGAAACCTTCGTCAGAATAAATTAGCAATGTGTTTCATTTAGCTTTCTTGTTGTATAGAGAGTGGCCAAAAAGTGTTTTCTTCACTTTGAAGTTTCATAGCTGGAAAATGTAGAGTTACCAACACTCTGGCATTGAGTGTGAGACTCTTGCTTCTGTGCCTATTCTTCTGCTCACACACGTAACAAACAAAAATTTAACCATTATAATGCACTGTGATTGGTTGACTGGCTTGATCCAGGAAGTGTACCAGATTAAATTGTTTTGATTCATTGAATAAAAGGTTTCTGTGGGAGTATGCCCCCAGACCCCACTATAAGGTGACCACCATTGGCACTCACAGCATTTTACTGCACATTAAGATTTTACTTTTTCAAAAGTCTCAATTAAACAGAATCCTCAGAGGGTTCATTTCTACACCATGTGATCATCATGTCCCGCCTCATTCTCAACTACAGCATCCAGTCAAGGAATAATGTTGAAAATAGCCAGTCTCAATATGTTCTAAGAATTATAATAAACATTGCATCGGGATTTGTCCTGCATGGTTAATAATTGAATGTCATTCCAGATAACACGAGCCTTAGGTGTTCCCATAACCAGTGATATTATCGACCTGACATCTGTCTTCTTCTTTCTGGAGCCATACTGACAGTTGTTGTATCCAGCATTCAATTAGTTTCATTCTTTCTTTTTTATTTGGCAAGTTATGGTTACTGTTTCACCACCTGGTGGTAAAATTAGTAGTTTTTTCTTTTATAAGCTGATATTATCTCATGTGCCGATAACCTTGTTTCCCAATTTTTCATCTTCGAACATGATACCATTTTTTATCTATGGCTACCCTGTAATATAATAATTTAGAAGAATATAATAATCTCTCTTCCATAAACAGTTAAATATTTTATGTTATTAGAATAGTAAAGTTTGTGAAAAATTAAAAATATAGTGAAATTACAGGGCAGCTTCACTCTTTGGACTGGTGGTTGGATGGTTGCGAGTTCGAGGCTGGCCTGCGTCATACTGCTGCATGCAAGACACTTTATAGTAAAATTACAGGGCAGCTTCACTCTTTGGATGGTTGCGAGTTTGAGGCTGGCCCGCGTCATACTGCTGCATGCAAGACACTTTACCTCACTTATTCCAGCCTACTCAGCAGTTAGCTGGGAATTGGCATGCTGTTTGGATCACCATTCTCATCTGCTTGTGCCACTTGGAATTGAAATTCAAAACCACCAGCCCTGTGTACCTTACAAACGTATGACAAAGTGATTTCTTTCGTTCTATAGGGGGTGTAAAGCTAGGACTCGGAGATTTCATTTTCTATAGCGTCTTGGTTGGGAAAGCCTCGTCTTATGGAGACTGGAACACAACCATTGCCTGCTTTGTAGCAATTTTGATTGTAAGTACTTTTTTTTTTATCAACACGTCAGAATAAAGTGTTTTGGTATTGAATATAACTTAATGATAAAAAAATACTTTATTAATTTCTTGTTGGTTTTGAAAATTTGACTTCTTATTTATCCAGGTAAGAAGAAAAAAATTACATCCTGTTATGATGAGAGCTTGATTACTGTAACTTGTAATTGTTAAAACAGTACATCCTGTTATGATGGGAGCTTGATTACTGTAACTTGTAATTGTTAAAACAGTACATCCTGTTTAGATGGGAGCTTGATTACTGTAACTTGTAATAGTTAAAACAGTACATCATGTTATGATGAGAGCTTGATTACTGTAACTTGTAATTGTTAAAACAGTACATCCTGTTATGATGAGAGCTTGATTACTGTAACTTGTAATTGTTAAAACAGTACATCCTGTTATGATGGGATCTTGATTACTGTAACTTGTAATTGTTAAAACAGTACATCCTGTTATGATGAGAGCTTGATTACTGTAACTTGTAATTGTTAAAACAGTACATCCTGTTATGATGAGAGCTTGATTACTGTAACTTGTAATTGTTAAAACAGT
>NW_013672986.1:9737-17774 GCF_000517525.1 Limulus polyphemus | reverse complement strand
AAAAAAATGGAAAAAACATTCTGAAGATACCAGTAAACATCAGCTGTCACGATAAAAAAAATGGAAAAAACATTCTGAAGATACCAGTAAACATCAGCTGTCACGATAAAAAAATTGGAAAAAAACATTCTGGAGATACCAGTAAACATCAGCTGTCATGATAAAAAAATTGGAAAAAACATTCTGGAGATACCAGTAAACATCAGCTGTCACGATAAAAAAATGGAAAAAACATTCTGGAGATACCAGTAAACATCAGCTGTCTTCAGAATAGTTTTTTCAATTTTTTTTTATTCCAAACTAAAATTGTGATGAAACTTAAAGGAATAATGTTTTCTGAGATAGTTTGGTTACACACGTGTACTTCCAAAGTTTACTCTCTGGACACGAGTTGTAACAGAAGAACGTGTTTCTGGTTATATAACCAGATCAATAAGCTATTTCAACATTTTATTTATTTATCATACTTTTAGTGTGGTCAAAAGCTAATATAATATAGTATTAATGACTCCCTGTCCGAAGAGACACAGTTTACTGACGGAAGTCAAGCTGATTACATGACTCAATATGGTATTAGATCAGTAACATATTATAATTTGAAATAAGAGTATTATTGTAGGATAATGTTTTTTTGTTTTGTGAACTTCAAACCTAAGCTGTACTTACTCAGTTCTCGTTACAAATGATCCTTGTTTTTTTCCCTCTGAAGTATCTTTGTTAACATTAGATTTTTTCACTCACATTCATAGCAGTAACTTACAAGTTAGTATTGTAGTTTGTTTTGTTTTGTGAACTTCAAACCTAAGTTGTACTTACTCAGTTCTCGTTACAAATGATCCTTGTTTTTTTCTCTCTGAAGTATCTTTGTTAACATTAGATTTTTTCACTCACATTCATAGCAGTCACTTACAGATTAGTACTGTAGTTTGTTTTGACCGAAACTGTACTAAACGTATCTGCTCTGTGAGTACCATCAACTGAATGTTGTAGTATCATTAGTCAACCGGGTACTCGAAGTACCGATAAATATGTGTAACTCAAACTGTGCATGAATTACAAACCCAGTTAGTTTGTTTTGACCGAAACTGTACTAAACGTATCTGTTCTGTGAGTACCATCAACTGAATGTTGTAGTATCATTAGTTAACCGAGTACTCAAAGTACTGATAAATATGTGTAACTCAAACTGTACATGAATTACAAACCCAGTTCATCAGAAAAACGTGTCCAATGCTTCATTTGTGAGTAAGAGAAGTAATTCAGTATACATAGATGTGCCTCTGTAGTCATCTCTAAGGATCTAAAGTTAGAAGTTAGAACCATCTGAAATATATATATACAAACAGAGAAGTACAGTTTTAAAAGCTTTTGAATATATGAGATAAATTTTATGACACTGACTTTGTATAAGAGTATTTTCTTATTCTCACACTAACCAAGATCTAAAAGCTCTCTCTAGTGCTTGTAAATGTGTGTAATGTTTTTCGTGTAAAAACAGAATGGACCTAATAAGTGGATTCCATGACATTTAGTTGACTATCAGTTTTAGAATATGTTCACTAGTGAACAGTACAAGTCTGTTTGGTGGCAACAAGTTTATTTCGATGTTGAGTAAAAGGACTCTCATTAACTCAAAATACGAGCTACAACTCCAAGACATGTGGTTGACCAGTTGTTGTGCTGACACCTGCAGAAAGTCACCTTCTGTAGCTGTTCTTTATCTTCACACCTTTACATAGCAGGATGAAAAGATAAATACAATACAATGTAGTATATGTTGAAGAAGCAATAATAGGGCTACAAGTACAGAAGTAACAGATAGTAGTCACTCAAAAAAATGATGAAATATATTGGTTTAACTCAAAATTCACAAAAATGTTTCCAAGTGTTTTTCTGAATATTTTTGTTTCTGTATATATATACTGAATAGCTTAGAAAATCAGTTTTTGTTATGGTCTGCAATTTGAAGTGATATTTGTATTGAGAAAGATGTGTATCAATGCCACCACAATTCAGTTGTTTTTGTATGTTATGATATAAATCTAAAACAGTTTCATGTGTTATTTAACATTACAAGATCACACTGGTATATTTGGTAAAAATTGAGATTTTCACTTCAGCTATGTATATGAACTTTATGATGTTATAACTAATGAAAATTGAAAAATCTTTGTTTTTACTAACATAATATTTGGGTGATATACGTCCAACATTACAGAAACATTTCTTTATATGTTTGTACAACAAAACAATGTGGAGAAACATTTTATATATAATACAAACTTTGAGAAGGTAAAACATCAACCAGAAATAGGTTTAGTTCCACTGTGTTTCTTATAACAACTTCAATTGGTTTTATAATTATGATATGTTTTGATTGGCTCATACTTCTTTACATTTGACTTGATCAATAGCTGTAGACTAAGAAGAAAGTCATCCACCAAATAGAAACGTGTGAACCACTAGTTAACCTTAGTCAGACATTGGTCACTCAAGGTTGTGAACCATTAGTTAACCTTAGTCAGACATTGGTCACTCAAGGTTGTGAACCACTAGTTAACCTTAATCAGACATCGGTCACTCAAGGTTGTGAAATACTATTTAACCTTAATCATACATTGGTCACTTTGTGTTGTGAAACACTATTTAACTTTAATCAGACATAGGTCACTTTATGTTGTGAACCACTATTTAACCTTAATCAGACATTGGTCACTTTATGTTGTGAACTACTATTTAACCTTAATCAGACATAGGTCACTTTATGTTGTGAACTACTATTTAACCTTAATCAGACATAGGTCACTTTATGTTGTGAAACACTATTAACCTTAATCAGACATAGGTCACTTTATGTTGTGAAACACTATTAACCTTAATTAGACATTGGTCACTTTATGTTGTGAACTACTATTTAACCTTAATCAGACATTGGTCACTTTATGTTGTGAACTACTATTTAACCTTAATCAGACATAGGTCACTTTATGTTGTGAAACACTATTTAACATTAATCAGACATAGGTTACTTTATGTTGTGAACTACTATTTAACATTAATCAGACATAGGTCATTTTATGTTGTGAAACACTAGTTTTTAATTTGTGACAAAAATAAAGGTATAAAAATGTGTTTTCTTCTACTGAAACAGTATTTCAATCATTGTGTTTTTCTTCATTTCAGGGATTATGTCTCACCTTGCTATTGCTGGCTATATTTAAGAAGGCTCTGCCAGCATTGCCAATTTCCATAGCCTTTGGTCTGGTCTTTTATTTTGCTACCAGTTCAGTTGTTCGTCCATTTGCTGACAGTCTGGCTAGTGAACAAGTGTACATATAGCATCAGTTTTTAACTTAGAGTTATTAATTTTTTAACAATCTATGTTAGTATTTATACTATTTTTTCGTATAGTGATCAAGAAGCTCATGATTTTCCAATGAATTTTCTGGAACCTTATCTTTATACATCAGTGTTAACTTAGAATCATTGGTTTTGAAAAGCAGTGTTTTGCACGTGTTATTAACACGATTATTTTGTTTTGTTTTTTAATCGTTAGAAGCATACTTACATGAAGTTATATAGTTATTTGTCAGTAAAAGTAAGGTGTATTGAATGAAGTAGGATCGTATAATTTCTTTTATTGTTCACAGTTGTACTGATTAAAGTTTTGACCCTTAAGTAATTCAGTCGAGGAAGAAATCCTTAAGAGAAGATAACAGTAAACAGTTACAGAATGTTACTTGTAATATTTACTACTGGTCAAGTTTTTGTGTTGGAAATTAATGCCATAGAGCTTGTAGGCCACTGGAGAAATTTGTATATGTGTTAAAGTTAAAGTGATTTAGTTATAGTGAATACATTAAAGTTAGTTTTAACTTTTATGTTAGTACTTATTTTTATATAGATTATACAGGGTGATACAAAAAAAGTCCACACCATTTCGTAGTTGTACAAAACATGCACTATTGATGTCATGTCACACCTTGGCCACTTTCACATATTTTAACAGTTATTGTAATAAAAGTCCTAAAGACACCATGGTGGTGTGTGACTTTTGAATCACCCTGTATAATGAGACATTATTTTCAAACTAACCTAACACCAACAACAAAAAGAAACATTTAAAATATTTATTTTTCAACATTACTAGTAGTAAAATTGGTTTTAGCTGTACAGAAATGTTCTTTATATCGTTGCAGTAAATCTTTTTTTCGATCAATTATTTCCAAGGCATATTTCCGTGTGAAGATCTCCTCAATCAAATTTAATGGCTAATAATGAATGTAATAAAAATTTTATAACTTTATCATTTTAACTTTATTCTTATTTTCCGTAATAAATTTTATTTTTTGAAACCTGCAAGAGGCTGTTGACGTTTCTTACTTTTTACAAATTTTATCTATACCACTTACTCCTTGATGGGCCATACAGTATTCAGTTTTAGATAGCACAGTCTACAGACATTGGACATTTCCACATATTAAAAGTTTATGGATAACACTGTGATGCTAATTTCTCCCGTTATTGGGTTAATGGTTGTTGCCAGGTGACATCGTGTATCGTTTCTGAGGACGTGAATTTAACGACTATCACAGATGTTGAAAGAAGTTTCTTGTTAACTTTTAAGCGATATTTCTTCAGCTAGGCTAGTTAGTTACTCATAATAACCTTGACGAGTGGCAGATAATATTATAGCTTCATCTTATATGTAACAGTGTAAAATTAGCTAGTGATTCGTCGGTGTTTTGTTTACATCATTTTCACAGCACAGTTGGTAAAATACTGTTTTTAAAATGTGTTCTGTTGGTTGTCCGTGGTTCCCATCATGAAATTTTTCATTCATTTATGTTCCTTTAACATACGAAATACATCTAGGAATTGTGAACAAAACAACTACAGTTTTAGTACTTACTTTTTTAATATGGTACTGGTTGTAACTGATTTTTAAACTTCGTTGTTTTGTATACATATTTTTTTTTTACCTTATCTGTACGTTTTATATCATTTATAATTATTCCTCATCTTTCTAGATACAAAAATTATTCTATATGTAATTGTTTATCGAAGAAAGTTCTGTAAAATCATTAATTTTATTTACACTAATTTCCACTCAACTAACCAGACAAATACCATTATTTCTCTTCTACTTTTGTCTTGTGAATTTAAATAATTCATTAAGTTTTCGTGTAATTAACAAAACCTTTTCAGTAAAAACTACTTTCAAATAAATTGTTTTTCAGGGTTGGGAAAAATATTTGAAGAGAAAAAAAACTTCAGGCCACTTTACCCATTGTGATATATTACAATATAAATTAAAACTACATGACATGGTACTTTGATTTTCAATAAAAGATGCTTAGTTTTGTGTTTGAGAAGAATACATATACTGTGGTTAATAAACCTTAATTTGTTTCTCAACACTCGTGACTTTAGTATTTTTAAATACATATTCATACAGATAGGCAGGCATAGTTTCTACTTGACATGTTATCGGGAAATTAAAGTACTTCATACCGTTTTTGAAACGTTCATGAGCACGGGAATGACTGCGAAACTGAGCTCTGATTTCAAAGTATGTTTGAGATAAAACTGTCGCATGTATTTTTGTTCTGTCGTCTTTCACTGTATAGTGTGTATTCATTCTTCACCTTCTTATCATTTCAGTTTCTTCCTTTTCATGTGCTTTGAAACAAGAATAAAACTGTCCTTCCTTGATAACAGGGGCTACAACAGTCATTAAACATTTTTGTATATAAATTGTACCATAATTTAAATTATTTTGCTGATATAAGATTCTTATGATTATTTCATTCCTTCTACCAAACAGCAATTCTAACTTATAGAAATTAATGTGACTGGTCAAAATGTAACCCAAGAATCCATCAGAAGTAGACATTTACTGTAGCTATATCAACTTGTCAAAATGTAACCCAAGAATCAATTAGAAGTAGACATTTACTGTAGCTATATTAACTTGTCAAAATGTAATCCATGAATCCATTGGAAGTAGACATTTACTGTAGCTATATTAACTTGTCAAAATGTAACCCAAGAATCAATTAGAATTAGGCATTTACTGTAGCTATATCAACTTGTCAAAATGTAACCCAATAATCCATCAGAAGTAGACATTTACTGTAGCTATATTAACTTGTCCAAATATAACCCAAGAATCCATTAGAAGTAGACATTTACTGTAGCTATATTAACTTGTCCAAATATAACCCAAGAATCCATTAGAAGTAGACATTTACTGTAGCTATATTAACTTGTCAAAATGGAACCTATGAATCCATTAGAAGTAGACATTTACTGTAGCTATATTAACTTGTCCAAATGTAACCCAAGAATCCAGTAGACGTAGACATTTACTGTAGCTATATTAACTTGCCAAAATGTAACCCAAGAATCCATTAGAAGTAGACATTTACTGTAGCTATATTAACTTGTCAAAATGGAACCTATGAATCCATTAGAAGTAGACATTTACTGTAGCTATATTAACTTGTCCAAATGTAACCAAAGAATCCATCAGAAGTAGACATTTACTGTAGCTATATTAACTTGTCCAAATGGAACCCAAGAATCCATTAGAAGTAAAAATAAGAAACAGTAGCTTGTGTTCCTTCATTTTAACGCATTATGTGTTTCAAAATAATATTGGTATTAGATTGGCAAAACCTTCCCCAAGCTCTAATATGACAGGGTGGCCACAAACCTCGAAAGACATTTTGCCCTTATTATTTTTATCTCCAAAGTTGTACGTGCACACAAATCATATTACTTGTCTTTGCCAGATATCGTTATAGTGTAATGTACCCTTGATCAGTTAACATATTTGTGGGTAACTTAAGTCATTGTATTCAACGATAAATACAACAGGTTACCATCAAATAGTAATGCCCTTGTTTGAATATGATTTTTTTCAGTATTGTATTCTGAAGTAGGTATTATTATTATTGGTCTGAGGGTCTTAATTATGTAGAATTCTGAGGAAATTATATGGGTGTGGAAAATATTGGTTGAGAAAAAATTTGAAATAATATGACAATATTTGCAACTTACAAAAAAATAAACTAATTTCTTCATGAGAAATAAAATACAATGTGTAATTGGATTGTCATTTTAAGTAGGAATTATTATTAAAAATTAACCACGATCGTGAAAATTGTACTGAGATCTTTTTATGATATTTTGTGTACCTTTTATTTCATAATATATTTGTATATTTTTGGATCATGTTTCACATCGTTTATATAACCTACATTCGTTAAAGTATGTCTTAGATATGTAGAAGAGTTCTATTAGAAAGAATAACATCATTCAAGTATGAAACTTCTGTATTGGTGAAAAGAAATTTACATAATATAAACTAGTTTATGTAAGAATTAAAACTTCCTTTGATACTTGTAATTTTTGTCAGAGAATAAAAGAAGCCAAGATATCTCTCATTTTTCGTACTTGATTTTACAGTCTCTCGTTAAACGTTGTCAGTGAAAGTGATACAGTTACATTCTGTTGATATGTTAAGAATTAATGATTTTAAAATTTTTAGAGGTAAAAAAGTAGTATTACAGTAGTATATGGCAAGTAAAACAAAAGACCTAAAAATCAACGTAAAATTGTGAACTAAAAAATATATGGGGTGTCCCAGAAATCTGGACCCATAGGGAAAATAGACATTATATTATTACAGTTAAACACATTTCTAATATCAGTTGTAGATAAATCACAAAAGAAAATACCCTGATGGCATAGTATACCAAGAATTGATATGTGTTTATGGCTGTTAATGGCATACACTTGAATAATACATAAATATAATAGTTATCTATATAAATATAATAGTACTGTCTGTTGTACATTATCTATATAATAGTAGTCTGTTGTATGTTATATATCTAAATATAATAGAACTGTCTGTTGTATGTTATATATATAAATAAAATAGTACTGTCTGTTGTATGTTATCTATATAAATATAATAGCACTGTCTCTTGTATGTTATCTATATAAATATAATAGCACTGTCTCTTG
>NW_013672986.1:8348-9232 GCF_000517525.1 Limulus polyphemus | reverse complement strand
ATGTTATCTATATAACTAATACTACTGTCTGTTGTATGTTATCTATATAACTAATACTACTGTCTGTTGTATGTTATCTACTATAACTAATACTACTGTCTGTTGTATGTTATATATATATATATATATAACTAATACTACTGTCTGTTGTATGTTATCTATATAAATGTAATAGTACTGTCTGTTGTATGTTATCTATATAAATATAATAGTACTGTCTGTTGTATTTTATCTATATAGATATAATAGTACTGTATGTTGTATGTTATCTATATAAATATAATAGTACTTTCTGTTGTATGTTATCTATATAATTATAATAGTACTGTCTGTTGTATGTTATCTATATAAATATAATAGTACTGTCTGTTGTATGTTATCTATATAAATATAATAACACTGTCTGTTGTATGTTATCTATATAAATATAATAGCACTGTCTGTTGTATGTATCAGTATAAATATAATAGTACTGTCTGTTGTATGTTATCTATATAACTGTAATACTACTGTCTGTTGTATGTTATATATATAAAACTGTAATACTACTGTCTGTTGTATATTATATACATAACTATAATAGTACTGTCTGTTGTATATTATCTATATAACTGTAATACTACTGTCTGTTGTATGTTATGTATATAACTATAATACTACTGTCTGTTGTATGTTATCTATATAACTAATACTACTGTCTGTTGTATGTTATATATATAACTGTAATAATACTGTCTGTTGTATGTTATCTATATAAATATAATAACACTGTCTGTTGTATGTTATCTACATAAATATAATAGCACTGTCTGTTGTATGTTATCTATATAAATATAATAGTACTGTCTGTTGTATGTTATATATATAAATATAATAGTACTGTC
>NW_013672986.1:1851-7476 GCF_000517525.1 Limulus polyphemus | reverse complement strand
CGGCTCAGCTATATCGCATTACAACCAATAAACATACGTTAATGGGTTAGTTATATCATATTACAACCAATAAACATACGTTAACGGCTCAGCTATATCGCATTACAACCAATAAACATACGTTAATGGGTTAGTTATATCATATTACAACCAATAAACATACGTTAACGGCTCAGCTATATCGCATTACAACCAATAAACATACGTTAATGGGTTAGTTATATCATATTACAACCAATAAACATACGTTAACGGCTCAGCTATATCGCATTACAACCAATAAACATACATTAATGTGCCAGCTATATCACATTACAACCAATAAACATACATTAATGTGTTAACTATATCATATTACAACCAATAAACATACACTAATGTGTCAGCTATATCACAATACAATCAATAAACATACATTAATGTGCCAGCTATGTCACATTACAACCTAGTAAAGATACATTAATGTGTTAACTATATCACAATACAATCAATAAACATACATTAATGGGTCAGCTATATCACAACACAACCAATAAACATACATTAATGTGTTAGCTATATCACAATACAATCAATAAACATACATTAATGGGTTAGCTATATCACAATACAATCAATAAACATACATTAATGTGCCAGCTATGTCACATTACAACTAGTAAAAGTACATTAATGTGTTAGCTATATCACATTACAACTAGTAAACATACATTAATGTGCCAGCTATATCACAATACAATCAATAAACATACATTAATGGAACCAATAAACATACATTAATGTGTTAGCTATATCACATTACAACCAATAAACATACCTTAATGTGTTAGCTATATCACATTACAACCAATAAACATACCTTAATGTGTTAGCTATATCACATTACAACCAATAAACATACATTAATGTGTTAACTATATCACATTACAACCAATAAACATACCTTAATGTGTTAACTATATCACATTACAACCATTCTAGTGTTGTTTCTATATCGTTAAGAACTTAATTGCAAGCTCATTGTTTAAAATCAATATCTCTTGCACTTGTGTTTTTGACAGTTTGGGCGACTGTGTCTCTCCACGTTTCGTAGAAACACGTACAATGCTGCTAGCAGCTGAAATATACTGACCTATCTACACCGTTTTAAGTGTTCAACGTACAGAAAAATGACTAAACAAAGAACTTTGACAAATTACAAAAGATTCTGGACGTTATCCAGTTCCCACAACTTCACTGTTTGCTAAAGATACACAAACCTAATAAGCCAACTCTGTCTACTGTATCCTATTTAGGTTCGTCAACTTACAAAACAGCCTCATCTATTTCTAGCTTCTAAAACATCTAACATTAAATTAAAAAACTCACGTGAATTCGTTGGTCACATTTCTTACCAAATAATATCCAAAGACGATATTATGACTAGCTTAGACGTAGTTTCACTTTTACCAATATATCTGCCAAGGATATCATGAAAATATTATACAATATATGGTTGAATGACGAAATATTACTTCCAGCAGCATTCCAAACATTATGTACTTATTAGACGTTTGTCTCAATTTAAATTATTTCCACTGGAACAGTCAGTTTTATTGAATGGTAGACGGTACTCTAATGGATTCATCTTTATTACCTGTAGTAGCAGAAATATTCATGCGGCACTTTGAACACACCATTTTATCGTCATCAACTTCGTATGTGGGTAAAATACATTTATTTTATGGACCCATGGAGAAGAAGAACTTAAAACCTTTCATATTCATCTTCCACAGAAGTTGAACTCAATGAGATTCCTCGATGTTCCGGTTCGTCTAGAAAAGATCACCACCACCGTTTAGCGGAGAGAGAGACTCGGACAAATAAGTATCTACATTTTCGTTCATGTTATACAATTTCCGTCAAAACTAGGAATATTGAAACTACCAGTATTTGTACTACTTTCAACCTAGATGAAGAGCTTAAACATCTTGAGAAGATTTTAAACAATAGACAATATGCCGTATGTTGTGTAGTCCTCCTGTTTCAGCCACTAATGAACCACAACGGAAAGAAGAAAAACATTTATTATTTATATACCAGGCCTGAGGAGAAAACTGCGAATGATAGTGAATAAGGCTAACATCACCTTAGTCTTACAAGACTACGTGAGAAAAAAAATCGCTAGGCCTTTCCCGAAGAACGTGGTTTACAGCACTAGGTTTAAGTGTAATAAACAATACATTGGGGGGAAACACAACACCTGTTATAGGTAAGGTTCATAGAACACCAAAAATACATTAAAAACTGTGCTACAAACACATTAACTGTAGCCTTGCACGTTCAGGAAAAAGACCACGTAATGAAATTTAAAATAATAGAAAAAAACGGAAAAGAATAAAAAAAGCTATTACCATCCAATCAGAGGACAGTGGACCTCTAGTGGGTATTAATTAAAATAACGGCAAACAACCACTCAGTACTATATGGACACTACTTATCAAACGTACTATTAATTGTTTCTTCTTTACTCATCACCAACAATTCTATGATGTATTATATGAAATCTGAACATTTTATTTTCTGTTTGTTATATAGAAGTCATTGTTTGATCTTAAGTATTTTAAACAATAGTGTTATACAACTACATCTTGATTCATCAATCTTTGTAAAAGTTTACATTTTTAACTCTTAATTTTCTATTTATCATAATTTATTTTCAGCACTTTCTACATGGTTAATAATTTTAATACCAGATGTCAGTTATTGTTATGGTATGTACACGTTTTACAAGCCGGCGAAACATGATTATAATTACACTTGTCATAAGACATTAGTATTAGGCCTATTGAAATTTTAAACACTACATTCTTTATCAAGTCTCTTAGGGATTGTTAAGAATTAGAAGAGTGTATAATGATAGTATTCCAACCAAACTGTGTTCGCCATATTCGTTGCCGAAGACGCGTTTCACTCAATCCAGAGTTTTACAGTCTGGCTGGGATACACAGTAGTGGTCGGAACACTATTTATATAAGCTATTTTATACGATAATAATGATGTTATGAAGCTTTCGAAGCATGATTATAAATAACTACACTTGCCATTAATGATTGCTGTGTTTGTTGCATCCCAGACAGCCTGAAGTATTTTGGATTGAACGAAACACGTCGTAGGCAATCGATATGGCGAATATAATGCTATTATTATTTGGAAATCCGTAATGGACTAGATAAATTATGTTGTGTTTAAAATATATAATAGGCCTAACACTACTGTGTTATGACATGTGTAATTAATTACTGTTAAGAATATTGCTCAAATGTCTGTCTTTACAAAATGTTCCACAGAGGGACGAGTTTGTAGTATCCTGTACATTGTTGCCTGATGAAGGCACCGGTAAAAAAACCGAAAACTCACGATTAATACAAAAGTATTTAAGTTGTTGTTTGTAGTTAAGCCCAAAGCTACACAATGGGCTATCTGTGCTCTGCCCATCACGGGTATCGAAACCCGGTTTCTAGAGTTATAAGTCTGCAGACATACCGCTGTGCCAGTGAGGGGTCAGTATTTAAGTAAAGAACAGTCCGTGTATATATATATATATTTCATAAACGCCATCATTCGTCGGCCCAACGTATGATCAAAGAACTCCAGTTGCTCTGTAAACGCCCATTATCTAATTTAAGTCTTTTTAACTTACTATTGATTAACCTATTAAGGGTGTGAATAATACTATGGTATTCGCCTAGTTATTCACACACGCTGCTAAATTCGTTTAGGTTACTATATGGTGAGTTAAAAAAGCTAAAAAACCCTTAACTATTATATACATTTGGTTTGCTGACCCAAGCGTTGCTGATAATATAATCATTAAACAGTTTCTTTACATTCTAAATTAATACCCACACGTCTTCTTAGAACTACGTCTCGCAAGTCCAAGTCATCACCATAGTAATCATTACATCATTTCCTCCTAGAACTAAGTCATCACCATAGTAATCATTACATCACTTTCCTCCTAGAACTAAGTCATCACCATAGTAATCATTACATCATTTCCTCCTAGAACTAAGTCATCACCATAGTAATCATTACATCATTTCCTCCTAGAACTAAGTCATCACCATAGTAATCATTACATCATTTCCTCCTAGAACTAAGTCATCACCATAGTAATCATTACATCATTTCCTCCTACTCTACCTTAACAAAGATTGAAGACAATTGATGTTATGTGTACCCGAAGAGATTAAAATGATTATACAATCATAAATAAAAATATATCTACAATGTCAAACTTTGATTTTATAAAATTATTTGTAACACAAATAATAATTATATTTGCATTCGGGCACGTTTATGACCTGGTGGCTCAGTAGAAAGATTGTAGGGTTAAGAAAGCTGAATTTCGGATAGCCCATTATGTAGGTTTCTACTTAAGAACAAAACAAACCTATCGATATACATTTTAGTTTAGTTATGTATCACATTTTTTTAGTTTTTGTAGTAATAATGACAATAAAATGATTATATGTTGCAAAAATTATTGTTTGTAGAAAAGGCGTTGTAAAATATATAGAGTAATAACTGACAATATTGTGTTGCCCCCCCCCCAGTGGCACAGCGGTGTGTCTGCGGACTTACAACGCTAGAAACCGGGTTTCGATACTCGTGGTGGGCAGAGCACAGATAGCCCATTGTGTAGCTTTGTGCTCAACTTCAAAACAACAACAATATTGTGTTGGTCTAAGCTGATTTTGTTGTGGGTTGTTGAATTATTAATAATGGAATGACAACTTTCAGTAGAAGCTTGTCCAAGTCTGTGATAAAACAGAAAGTACAGTATCAACTCAATGCAAGTATTGAAACAGAAATAATACAGAACTATTAAGTATTGTAGTTTATTGTTTATCAATACAGCATACCGGTGTTATTCTGAATACCGTATGTTTACACAAATAGACTAATAACGTACATGTACTATTGAATTACGTCAAGTTACACTGGAGTGTTTATATGAACTGTTCTCGTTTAATGTAACAAATTATATGACAATTAGTTGATAAATACACTATACATATTTGTAAAGCAACACTCTGTACAGTTTGGATGTTGTACAGGCATTTTTATACTCTACTGATGTTTAAATAAAATTAACTTAGAAAGTTTTTTCTTACTTTTTTATCTGCAACTTTTGCACATTGTTGTTTATCAAGATGATATTTTTATATAACACATAATTTAACACTTTACCAAACTGTAAATACCTTCTGATGTACAATCAAACCAGAGAAAACTACATTTCAAACTAGTTATTTCTAAATAGCAACCTGTTCCCAAGGCTAACTTTATAACAACAACCTGTTTCTAAGTCTAAATTTATAACAGCAACCTGTTTCCAAGGCTAACTTTATAACAACAACCTGTTCCCAAGGCTAACTTTATAACAGCAACCTGTTTCTAAGTCTAACTTTATAACAGCAACCTGTTTCTAAGGCTAACTTTATAACAACAACCTGTTCCCAAGGTTAACTTTATAACAACAACCTGTTCCCAAGGCTAACTTTATAACAACAACCTGTTTCTAAGTCTAACTTTATAACAACAACCTGTTTCTAAGTCTAACTTTATAACAACAACCTG
>NW_013672986.1:0-1097 GCF_000517525.1 Limulus polyphemus | reverse complement strand
TAGCAACCTGTTCCCAAGGCTAACTTTATAACAACAACCTGTTTCCAAGGCTAACTTTATAACAACAACCTGTTTCCAAGCCTAACTTTATTACAGCAACCTGTTTCTAAGTCTAACTTTATAATAGCAACCTGTTCCCAAGGCTAACTTTATAACAACAACCTGTTTCCAAGGCTAACTTTATAACAGCAACCTGTTTCCAAGGCTAACTTTATAACAACAACCTGTTTCCAAGCCTAACTTTATAACAGCAACCTGTTTCTAAGTCTAACTTTATAACAACAACCTGTTCCCAAGGCTAACTTTATAACAACAACCTGTTTCTAAGTCTAACTTTATAACAACAACCTGTTTCTAAGTCTAACTTTATAACAACAACCTGTTCCCAAGGCTAACTTTATAACAGCAACCTGTTTCTAAGTCTAACTTTATAACAACAACCTGTTCCCAAGGCTAACTTTATAACAACAACCTGTTTCTAAGTCTAACTTTATAACAACAACCTGTTCCCAAGGCTAACTTTATAACAACAACCTGTTTCTAAGTCTAACTTTATAACAACAACCTGTTTCCAAGGTTAACTTTATAACAACAACCTGTTTCCAAGGCTACTTTTACTTGCTTCAGGAAGTTCACCATCTGTTGACTTCAATAATTTCTCAAAACAACTGTTGCCTGACATACTTTGATCACACTTGCTGATGTCGTCACCAAACCACCGTTATCTTTTCTTTATTGTAAAACTGACAAGTTTCTAGAGTTTTCGTCTGTCAAGTTCGTTCGTTCGTTCATTTGTTATTAAGTACAAATCTACACAGTCGACAATCTGTTCTGTGCCCACCACAGTGTTTGGGGTTATAAGTACACAAATCTACACAGTCGGCTATCTGTTCTGTGCCCATTACAGTGTTTGGTGTTATAAGTCCACAAATCTACACAGTCGGCTATCTGTTCTGTGCCCATTACAGTGTGTGGTGTTATAAGTCCACAAATCTACACAGTCGGCTATCTGTTCTGTGCCCATTACAGTGTGTGGTGTTATAAGTCCACAAATCTACACAGTCGGCTATCTGTTCTGTGTCCATTACAGTGTTTGG
>NW_013672985.1:19732-39752 GCF_000517525.1 Limulus polyphemus | reverse complement strand
TATATCTTATAAAGTAAGCTCAACGGCTACTTACACCAAGCTATTACATCATTCTATGTAAACTATATCTTATAAAGTAAGCTCAACGGCTACTTACGCCAAGCTATTACATCATTCTATGTAAACTATATCTTATAAAGTAAGTCCAACGGCTACTTACACCAAGCTATTACATCATTCTATGTAAACTATATCTTATAAAGTAAGCCCAACGGCTACTTACACCAAGCTATTACATCATTCTATGTTAACTATATCTTATAAAGTAAGCCCAACGGCTACTTACACCAAGCTATTACATCATTCTATGTAAACTTTATCTTATAAAGTAAGTCCAACGGCTACTTACACCAAGCTACTACATCATTATATGTAAACTTTATCTTATAAAGTAAGTCCAACGGCTACTTACACCAAGAGCTATTACATCATTCTATGTAAACTTTATCTTATAAAGTAAGCCCAACGGCTACTTACACCAAGCTATTACATCATTCTATGTTAACTATATCTTATAAAGTAAGCTCAACGGCTACTTAAAATTACACCAAAGAACTATGTCATCCTTTAAAAAATCATTTTTCTTACATGAGGTTTTCCAGACCCAATAATCCCATTCCTCTGAAGTCAGTCTTTGGATCATCTCCTTGGAATCCAATATCACTCCAATGCTTTCCGATACGACTTGGCAAAGGCTTGTCCGGCATTAAAACATTCCACAGCTGAAAGAATCCATTATTTCTATGTTCACTTCTGAGATACCCACTGTAGTCAAATCAGTAAATCTATATAGTACCAACCTCCTGTTATACTTAACAACATGATACATTTACAGGTGACATTCCTACCTAAGCTATGTAGTACCAGTCTCCCGTTGTAGAGAAAAATGTGCCACATTTACAGGTGACATTCCTACCCAAGCTATATAGTACCAGCCTCCAGTTATACTTAACAACATGATACATTTACAGGTGACATTCCTACCTAAGCTATATAGTACCAGTCTCCTGTTGTAGAGAACAATGTGCCACATTTACAGGTGACATTCCTACCTAAGCTATATAGTACCAGTCTCCTGTTATACTTAACAACATGATACATTTACAGGTGACATTCCTACCTAAGCTATATAGTACCAGTCTCCTGTTATACTTAACAACATGATACATTTACAGGTGACATTCCTACCTAAGCTATGTAGTACCAGTCTCCCGTTGTAGAGAAAAATGTGCCACATTTACAGGTGACATTCCTACTTAAGCTATATAGTACCAACCTCCTGTTGTAGAGAACAATGTGCCACATTTACAGGTGACATTCCTACCTAAGCTATGTAGTACCAGCCTCCTGTTGTAGAGAACAACGTGCCACATTTACAGGTGACATTCCTACCTAAGCTATATAGTACCAACCTCCTGTTGTAGAGAACAATGTGCCACATTTACAGGTGACATACCTACCTAAGCTATGTGGTACCAACCACCTGTTGTAGAGAACAACTTGCCACATTTACAGGTGACATTCCTACCTAAGCTATATAGTACCAAATTCCTGTTGTAGAGAACAACGTGCTACGTTTACAGGTGACATTCTTACCTAAGCTATATAGTACCAGCCTCCCATTGTAGAGAACAACTTGCCACATTTACAGGTGACATTCCTACCTAAGCTATATAGTACCAGCCTCCCGTTGTAGAGAACAATGTGCCACATTTACAGGTGACATACCTACCTAAGCTATGTGGTACCAGCCTCCTGTTGTAGAGAACAATGTGCCACATTTACAGGTGACATTCCTACACAAGTTATATGGTACCCAGCTTCCTGTTGTAGAGAACAATGTGCCACATTTACAGGTGACATTCCTACACAAGTTATATGGTACCCAGCTTCATGGTGCTGGAATCAACACAGCCTGAATACACATTTTATTTCTTGTTTAAACAAAACATATAAAAATTGTCACAGTAAATATCTAAATTGAGTAATAGCCAACAACAACTCACAAAGCTTGTATAGTGATCTATATACAGAATAACTGACATGATCTAATTAGTAAAGCATGACTCTAATAAAGAGATCTAAAAGGTTTGAAATGACTGACACAATGGTCTAAGAAGTAAAGAATGACTAATAAAGTGATCTAAAAAGGCTTGAAATGACTGACACAAAGGACTAAAAAACCCAGCGTGACTCACATGGTGATCTAAAAGGTTTGAAATGACTGACACAATGGTCTAAGAAGCCCAGTGTGACTCACATGGTCATCAAGAGGCCCCGAATGACTGACACAGTGGTCTATAAGACATGAAATGAATTCTTAAAAAGTAGTCCCAAAGGTATGTAATGACTCTTACACATTCATTTAACAGATACATAATGCTGAACAAGTGACTGAAACATAGCTTTAGGAAGAGGTTAGAGGTGAAAGGGCTGAGCATTCATTATCTTACTCAAAAGGTAACTAATCAATTAAAATAAGAAATAGCATCTACCTTATTCTACTGACAGGAGTCTTTTCTTGAGGGGTGGGGGGAGTGCTAACTAAATTTTGCTACATCAGATGAAAAAATATTGTGTACGAGTAGAACTGACTTTTATATTGATAATATTCTATCAAGACTTTGTGTACGAGTAGAACTGACTTTTATACAAGTTCGAAATCACTGTTTACATATGATAATTGGATTGTTAAAACATAAAGCCATTTAAAGGGTTACTGTTGAACTACTTATATAAAAATCAACATCATAGGTTTAGGTTATGTCACAGAATATTTATTACTATAACATGTTAACACAGCATATTACTTGTAAATGTTATTGTAACATATAACTCCAAACTAAGCAGCCGGACAAGCAGTAAATTGGTTAGGAATGTCACTGTGAAGTCACTAGTAACTTTGAAAGATTTGCAAAGTTCCATGTCTGTGATGGGAGTCTGTTTTTATATATCGACAATATCCCGGTCCCCATACAAAGCTGGTCTGTATAGGTAAGTGGCAACTTTGAAAGATTTGCAAAGTTCCATGTCTGTGATGGGAGTCTGTTTTTATATATCGACAATATCCCGGTCCCCATACAAAGCTGGTCTGTATAGGTAAGTGGCTGGAAAGAAACTATTACTGAAAAGAATAATCTTAAATCAATTATGGAGTTTGCGATAAAGCATATAAGTGATACTGCATTACATGTGCAGAAGGTTTTGTGGTTAGAAGAGTCAAAAATTGAGTTTTTTGGTCTAAATTCAAACCATTACATCTTGTGCAAGCCCAACACATCACCCAGTTAACACCATCCCAACTGTCAAGCATGGTGGTGGCAGAATCATGTTATGGGGATGCTTCTCATCAGCAGGGACTGAGAAGCATGTCAGGATTGAGGAGAAGATGGATGTTGCAGAGTACAGAGAAATCCTAGAGGAAAACCTACTCAAGTCAGTCAAGAATCTAAAACTGGATCAAAAATTCACATTTCAGCAGGACAATGAATGACCCGAAGCACACGGCAAAATCACGCTGGAGTGGTTTCAAAAGAAGAAAGTGAATGTCTGTAGTGGACAAGTCAAAGTCGTGACTTGAATCCAATGGAAAATTTTGGCAAAACTTGAAGATTGCAGTCCATCAATGATCCTCAACAAACTTTTCAGAATTGGAGCAATTTTTCCAGGAAGAATTGGCAAAAAATTACACATCCCACTGTGTAAAGCTGGTAGAGAGATATCCAAGAAGACTTACAGCAGTAATTGCTGCCAAAGGGGCTTCTATCAAGTACTGACTTAGGGGGCTGAATACTTATGCAATCAGCAAATTTCAATTTATATATTTTCTATGAAGGGATTTTGCTGACTAACAACCTCAGTGTTACATTTAATCATGGAGTTTTGAATAAAAACAAGTTAATTAACAAAAATTTTTTACATAATTTGTATTTCATCAAAAAGTGACACTACTGGTAGGGTTGAATACTTTTGAAAGGCACCGTATTAAGCCGAACAATATGTGAAAAATACTTAAGTGAAATTCTTACAAGAACATGCAGAAAATGGAATCTGTGCAGACCCTTCTAGTGAGAAACACACTCCACAATTGTTTCCTTTCTGTCACTATATTCTCAGGAAAGAACTCATCTTTTTAATTTCTATCTCTACACCATCTTCTTTATGTGGCACTCTAGCTCTCAATTTTGTAGACAGGTGAGTGGCTTGTTCTGAAGTTAATATTCGCATAACCTGAAAACATATATTAGGTCAATAATCACCTCCTCACAGGACCACCCACCAGTGCCTCTTCCGCCTTGTCAAGAATGAGTTTGTAGTAGATACAACGTACTCAAGGGGAGTACTGAGCAGGAAGGGTGTGTTATCCCTCTGTTTGTGGAGAAGTACAGTCTCATGCTGACTACCCACCAGTGTCTCTTCTGCCTCGTCAAGAAAGAGTTTGTAGTAGATACAACGTACTCAAGGGGAGTACTGAGCAGGAAGGGTGTGTCATCCTTCTGTGTGTGGAGAAGCATAGTCTCATGCTGATTACAAACTGGCACAGTCATATTATTATGTCTAGGAATGAGAGTTTAGTTCAAAGGTTTGGCACATGTGCAAAACCTTTTTGGCAGTAGCACAAAGTATTAGTTCTCTGTTCTGTGAAGAGGTGAGTAACATGTTCTCAAGTTTAATTTCCATAGTATTATTAAATATGAGATAAGTTCTGTACAATAATTACATTTTAATACCAATTTTTTATAGTGCTTTTATTTCTAGAACAACAGATTATATTACCTTGATCAATTTATCTTCATGCTCACAGTTGTCTGAAGAATATGAAGTCTTTCTCAAGTTTTCTACCTCATGTAGCAGCTGTTTGTAGCCATAGATTTGAAGCAGACATGAACGAAATGATGGAACAAACCTTTGAATGAAAAAAGAATTTTCAACTTTATATTACTATGACTAAGTTCTATGAGAGAAATAAAAACATGTTTAATATAGGCTTGAGATAAATATATACGTTAACAAACACTTTCTCACAAATTATGTTTAATATAGGCTTGAGATAAACATATACATTAACAAACACAAACACTTTCTCACAAATTATGTTTAATATAGGCTTGAGATAAACATATACATTAACAACCACAAACACTTTCTCACAAATTATGTTTAATATAGGCTTGAGATAAACATATACATTAACAAACACAAACACTTTCGCACAAATTATTAAAATGTAACAAAGTGAAGATCAACATATTCAAATTAAATCCTTAAATTACAAAGTGTACTCCATATGTTACAGGGAGTAATATGCCTGGTATATTCCATATGTTACAGGGAGTAATATGCCAGGTATACTCCATATGTTACAGGGAGTAATATGGCAGGTATACTCCATATGTTACAGGGAGTAATATGCCTGGTATACTCCATATGTTACAGGGAGTAATATGCCTGGTATACTCCATATGTTACAGGGAGTAATATGCCTGGTATACTCCATGTTACAGGGAGTAATATGCCTGGTATACTCCATGTTACAGAGAGTACTATGCCTGGTATACTCCATATGTTACAGGGAGTAAGATGCCAGGTATACTCCATATGTTACAGGGAGTAATATGCCAGGTATACTCCATGTTACAGGGAGTAATATGCCAGGTATCACACTACACTTTGTGATCCAATCTTACCCTTGCATGAGATTTTTTGAATTATCTGGTTTGTATGCCTGGTGTTCTCCATTTGCCCGTGCATGAGATTTTTTGAATTATCTGATTTGTATGATTTATAAAGGTATGTAATGGTCATTTTGGTTACAGTATTGCTATAAAAAACATTCTTTTTAGGAATTAGGCCTTTTTATTAGAATTAAGGTTTAATTTCTATTTTGGAATTTATAAATATATCTTGGATGTCAAAATAGATTATGACCGTAGACCTAGTAAGAATAGATATTGTATGGTAGCATATTCAACAAAAAAATTTACAAAAATACTAAGTATAGTATTAAACAATTTTTTTTACAGTGCTTGGAATGTTTTCACTAAGATTCAAATAATTTAATATTGTATTTTTGTTCCAGATTGTATCTATCTGAAAATAGCTATGAGTTGATGAAACATTTCTCAACTATTATGGAAAGTAACAATTCCCTGTATTGGTAACTGTTTAAATAACATTTTGACATGCATAATTTAAGTGTAAACAAACTCATCAACAGTTTTAAAAATATGGCAATTTCAAATAAGTAAAAATTCAAACAGCACAGCAAAATCAGAAAATAAATAATAACTGAACAAATAATTATATTTATAAACCAGCATTTAACAAGTTCAAAACTTTATGATTTTCTGACCAACTTTTTTTTAACCTACGAAGTAATTTCATTCACGAATATTTTAGTTCCAACAGGTTTTGTAAAGTAATTAACTTAATGGTTAATTACTCATTAGCTACTGTTTTTAAAGTAACTTAATGGTATATAAAATTCATTAGCTGCTGTTTTAAAGTAACTTAATGATATATAAAATTCATTAGCTGCTGTTTTAAAGTAACTTAATGGTTAATTACTCATTGGCTTTTAAAACAGCAGCTAATGAGTTTTATATACCATTAAGTTACTTTAAAACAGCAGCTAATGAGTTTTATATAGCATTAAGTTACTGACTATAAAACAGCAGCTAATGAGTTTTATATACAATTAAGTTACTTTAAAACAGCAGCTAATGAATTTTATATACCATTAAGTTACTTTAAAACAGCAACTAATGAGTTTTATATACCATTAAGTTACATTAAAACAGCAGCTAATGAGTTTTATATACCATTAAGTTACTTTAAAACAGTGTAACTTAATGGTATATAAAACTCATTAGCTGCTGTTTTATAGTCAGTAACTTAATGCTATATAAAACTCATTAGCTGCTGTTTTATAGTCAGTAACTTAATGATATATAAAACTCATTAGCTGCTGTTTTATAGTCAGTAATTTAATGTTATAAAATTCCCTAGCTTTTTTATTATAATTTGTGTGATAATAGGTCCATAAAATTGATAATAACTTAAATCACATCATTCTTATGAGGAACATATATTTAGTCAGTAAAGAAAGGCATGATTTACGTAGTAAACAGTACACTGTTATTAATAACTGGAAACTTTTCTTTGGCCAACAGAAACTGATACAATTTTTATTATTATGAATATCTTATTGCCATGTGGCATCACATGAACATTATCATTAAAAGTAAGGAGTATAATTTTATACGTTGTGGGGTATTTATTAAGTTTTGTCGTAATTATTTCTAAATTGAAGCTGGTGTCATGAAGTACATGGAGCATGATACTAAAGATCTACAACACTGTATAGAAATCGTAAAAGGGAAAAGCTAGTCACACTGCAGTGAAGAAATAAGAACAATTTCTTACATTGAAAATGTACTTGTGATATGTACTTACCTCAACTCACACAAAGCTATCTTGATTTTGGTTTGCCCTCTAGGCATTGCTAAACATTTTATCTCTCATAGCACACCAGTCTTTTATACTCCTTCATTTTTCACCACTTCAGAACGTGTACTGATCATGTGACTACCCTCCACCATTCATACTGTGCTATGTATACTAGTGCAGGTAGCTCCCTCTATTATTCTAGCACAATTCTCACTTTCGAGAATTGGCATGTACAAACTAGAAATACCAGTATATCAGTGAGTGAGTGGAGGTAAATACCTACTGAGAAAACATTTTCAGTGTAAATAAATGTTAAGTCAGAAACAGTACTACTTCCACTCACCGAAAGCTAGAATACCACATTGAAAAGGTGGAGGTGCCAGTGAAGGCACAACAGTATTTAATCAAGTGGAGAGTAACCCCCTTGAAAGAACAGGTGCGCCATAATAAGAAAAGAAGGCAAACCTGTTGGATATAGCACTACTTGTGGAACAGGTATGCTCCTTGCCTAGTAACAAACACAGTAATACATACAGGGTGGAAGGTAATAAAGCAGGCACCAGAGCATCAATAAAGAGATTTACAGCACCATTCATTGGACGTATAACTATGACGTGAAACAGCACAGTGTGGACAAAAATGGAATGATTAGTATATACTCAAAAATGAACACAAATATATATGTGTGAAGGGTAGAGTCTTAGGAAACACCAGAGCACATCAAATGCTGTCCACTGGCAAAATATCCAGTGGAAACACCTTGTCTACAATATTATGATAACGAGAGCGATCCTCTCCATCACAAAAAAACATCCAGTGTAAACACCTTGAATTAGTAGTTTGATGAGAAAGTGTCAGGTAATTCTGAATCAGCCCGTTAAGAACAGATAGTACAAAATTCATCCACATATGTAGCAACTGTTAGCATGAGACAGAGTGATAGTTAGTCATAATAAGGTTCCGTAGCAACTGTTAGCATTTATTATGACTAACTATCACTCTGTCCCATGCTAACAGTTGCAACGGAACCTTATTATGACTAACTATCACCCTGTCCCATGCTAACAGTTGCTACGGAACCTTATTATGACTAACTATCACCCTGTCTCATGCTAACAGTTGCTACAGAACCTTATTATGACTAACTATCACCCTGTCTCATGCTAACAGTTGCTACAGAACCTTATTATGACTAACTATCACCCTGTCTCATGCTAACAGTTGCTACGGAACCTTATTATGACTAACTATCACTCTGTCCCTGTCTCATGCTAACAGTTGCTACGGAACCGAGTGATAGTTAGTCATAATAAGGTTCCGTAGCAACTGTTAGCATGGGACAGAGTGATAGTTAGTCATAATAAGGTTCCGTAGCAACTGTTAGCATGAAACAGGGTGATAGTTAGTCATAATAAGGTTCCGTAGCAACTGTTAGCATGGGACAGAGTGATAGTTAGTCATAATAAGGTTCCTGATAATTTGATAAAAGTAGACATCGCTAGGGCTAAAGGACCATAAATTTTATATGAATAGACCAAGTGCAACCTGCAGTGGCAAGGAACGTCCAAGGAAAGCACCTTGGGATACATCAGATTATGCCAAGCGCGGTCCGTTCGGACAGAAAACATCCAGTGAAAACACCTTGCATAAGATACAGAGATCAACAAGTGTTGTTTGCCCAGGCAAAAACATCCAGGGGAAGAGCCTTGGGATACTACTGAGTATGTCAAGTGTGGTCCATCCAGGGGAAGAACCTTGGGATACTACTGAGTATGTCAAGTGTGGTCCATCCAGGCAGAAAACATCCAGGGGAAGAACCTTTGGATACTACTGAGTATGTCAAATGCGGTCCATCCAGGCAGAAAACATCCAGGGGAAGAGCCTTTGGATACTACTGAGTATGTCAAGTGTGGTCCATCCAGGTAGAAAACATCCAGTGGAAGAGCCTTGGGATACTACTGAGTATGTCAAGTGTGGTCCATCCAGGGGAAGAACCTTTGGATACTACTGAGTATGTCAAGTGCGGTCCATCCAAGCAGAAAACATCCAGGGGAAGAGCCTTGGGATACTACTGAGTATGTCAAGTGTGGTCCATCCAGGCAGAAAACATCCAGTGGAAGAGCCTTGCATAAGAAATTTATTTTGTGATGAACAATTGCAGTCAGCCCGGAGAAAAACACCTGGGGAAACACCTTGGATCCAGAATATTACGTCATTGTATAATCAATAAGTATAACGACGATAGCCCTCTTCTCACTGAGTGGGTATATACGAGTTACGAAGTGTGATTTAGTTTACTGTACAAACCCCACTCAGGAAGAAACCTCCATGGTCTACCACTCCAGCAACTGGGAAACAGAAGTAGCAAGAACTCCCATGCTCCACTAAAACAAGAGATAGGGAGGGGGATATACACTGGGGAGTCCAGAAGAATGACCCACTGGATACAGTTCAATGGGTGTCTGTGATTTCCTATTTTGAAAAGCATAAAGACCCCAATTGTAAGAATCATGGGTCAGTAGGGATGGGCAAAAATTGCCATTTGTTTTACTCATGAAGTCTATGAATGATGGTCCTTTATATATGAACCAGTGATAGGAATATATATACACACACACACACCAACGGAAATCACAACAAATAAGGTTACCTTGTATGAATTTTTACATTAATATTCTTCGTATCAGTGACAGTCTTGATAGCATACTCTACAGCACTATAACTGGTCTCCTCGGTAAACCTTCCACTCTCTGCTAGGCTGGATAGCTGTTGAACAACTCGTTTCAAACATGGTGTTCTAGACAGTTCCAGAGAGTATTCTGCAATGTAATATTATATAAAGCATAAAGTAAAACAAACACAAATGATATGGTTTGGCTTTCTGGTAATACTGTGCCTAAAAACTAAAAAATGAATCTCATAAATTAATTATAGTAATGATTATGTTTTATTCTCTTCTGCACATTTATGTTTAGTACAAGGAATATTACATCTTCTAAAGAAATCGTTAAAAACAATACTACTGATGTTATTAGGTATAGATTGTACATTAATAAAGGCTTTCCAGCCAGGAAAACTATTTTCAGAAATAAAATTAGTTATTTAGGTGAGTATTTAGGGCTAGTTAACCCTAGAACACCAGCATGGGATCACTATGACCTCATACAAGTTAAACCTGTATTCTAATCATGCTGATGTTTTAGAGTTAAATGAGCATTTACAGTTACTAAGATGAAAATTTAGGGTTATTTAGGTAAGAATTTAAGACTATAAAGGTGTAAATTTAGGGTTATTTAGGTAAGAATTTAGGACTATTAAGGTGTAAATTTAGGGTTATTTAGGTAAGAATTTAGGACTATTAAGATGAAAATTTAGGGTTATTTAGGTAAGAATTTAGGACTATTAAGATGAAAATTTAGGATTATTTAGGTAAGAATTTAGGACTATTAAGATGAAAATTTAGGATTATTTAGGTAAGAATTTAGGACTATTAAGGTGTAAATTTAGGGTTATTTAGGTAAGAATTTAGGACTATTAAGGTGTAAATTTAGGGTTATTTAGGTAAGAATTTAGGACTATTGAGATGAAAATTTAGGGTTATTTAGACTATTAAGATGAAAATATTCCAGATGTTTTCATTCAAGAAAATTAGGGTAATCTTTAACATGATAACTGATACTCATATAATAGCAATAAAGATATTTAGAAATAAAGTTATTGTTATTAATAAACAAGATTATAACTATAAAATTAAATCATCATCTTCCTTGCCTAATAAGAACAGGTTAGTTACCATCTGTCTGGAGATGAAGAATGTAATGATGATGATGTTTAACCTTATATCTGATGTTTTTTTTGAAATTTTATCACAAAAATACCAATCTAACAAAATGGTTATTTACCCCAAATCCAAACTGACATCATTACCAGATCAAAAGTCAAAGATAACCAGAAACAAAGTGTTTTAAATGAGGACTTAAAAAATTAATTATTATAGGGTTGATGGAAATATTGCTAACACTAATACTTGTATATCAGGCACCCACAGCCATTTTTAAATAACCTAATATCAACAAAGTACATGTATAAAACATATCTTGGGCTTAGCATTAACTTTATTTTCAAGTTTAGGGAAATAGTGTTGAAGAGGGCCCTTTCCACTTGGATGTAACAGCAACATTTTGGTGAATCCTACTACAACAACCTACATTCTGGTGAATCCAACTACAACAACCTACATTCTAGTGAATCCTACTACAATAACCCACATTCTAGTAAATCCTACTACGACAACCCACATTCTAGTGAATCCTACTACAACAACCTACATTCTAGTAAATCCTACAACAACAAATCAACATTCTAGTAAATCCTACTACAACAACCCATATTCTAGTAAATCCTACTACAACAACCCACATTCTAGTGAATCCTAGTATACCAACCAACATTCTAGTCAAACTTAGTAGTAATATATAATGATACCAGAATACTTACAATAAACTATAACATGTACTTTCATATTATATGATCATGTACTACGAACAACCTAATATAGGTAATAAATTGATAGTTATTTCAAAGTAGATGTGCAGTTTTCACATAGATTTACACCAAAACTCTACACAGAATCCAAATATTGTGCACTATATTAAGATTCAGTTCATTGTATGTTTGTGTATTAAAGGTTCTATGTTGTTTATATTTGAGACAATCTGGTATCCAGGTGCTAGAACACAAGTGTACCTACCAACTCCTGTAGTCCGTGGGGCTCCTTTTTCTTCACCATAACATACTCGTTGCAGCTCACATAACCTTGTAAAGTGATGAAGAAACCATTTCACTAAAGGTCTTAAGTACCAATGGAGGTAAGACCAAAAGCTGCTAAGAACAGGAAGCATTCCTTTCAACACCACTCAACAAGTATACAGTCTGTTGACGTATGTAATCCTCATCTGTACAGGTATAACAACAAATAGAAATTTGGTTCAATATGAAATTATTCAATATTTTCTATTTTAGAACAAAGAACCAAAGGTAGTTTGTCACTAGAGAAAAATATGTTGAAAAGTTTAATAATTAATGTTACAAAGTCAATGTTGACAATTATAATTTTATACTGACCAATTACAACCCATATATGTTTTAATTAAACAGAACATTTAATCACTACATAGGACAAAGGTACAATAATGATTTATTTACAGCTTCGGTATATATATACACTCCCTCAATATTTTAAAAATAATGAAAGCTAAAGAAAACTGGGCATTATTTCTACTTCTTTTACTACAACAGTTCATATCATGTTACTAGTCTCAAATACAACTATTATAACTAGTTTTTCTTATACTTACAGTAGGTATTTACAAAGACATCAGATGCTCAGTATAAATACAAAATGAACCATTTCTCACTCAAGTCAATATTTATCCATTGTATCTAGAACTTTAACTGAATGAATGTACACGAGGTCAGCCTCATAAAAGTAATATTTACTATAATTCCAAATTTACAAAGTGCATCATTGTAAAATGTGACAAGCTTTTAGTTTACAGTAAGAATCTGATTGTACACAATGAATCGGATGGGTTTCTGTAGTTTTTGTAAAAAAAGATATGTCTGTGAAATGCCTAAGTCAGTCTGACTCGGACAAGTTTGAGTGATGTCGGTATGAATAACAGAAATACTCTTGTCAGCTGTACAATTTACAAATTGCATAAGCATAACCACTAGGACTTGTTTATCTAAAGTATTTATCTGTATCCCCAAGTATTGTACGTTTAATTTTCTCTAACAAAACCTGTTGCAAAATCACCAATATTGGTAACCTTACATCAGATCCATAATAATATATTAACACTTTGTAAAAGGTCATGACATTCACACTTTGAGTTTGACCCAGCCATGTATATCACATATTATCAGGTTTAAAATAAGGAGTGAGGATTATACACTACAAAATATGTAGTAGTAACATAACCCAGGGGCTCTTAATTTGGCCCTATGTGGCAATACTTGTAACATATAAGATGGCATGCATAAAAGAAACCAAGCATTTGTATGCTAGCATTGCCATAATGCCTACCAAATATCTATATAACTTAAACTTAAGTGATATTTTAGTCAGACCTGTAACAGTATACCACTAATTTGTTAAGAGAACCATAGTACAAATTCACATTAAACATCTAGTAAGGATAGCAACACTGTTACAGTAAGTTTTTTACAAGTCTTACAAATGAATATACTTAGGGTGATACAGATAGATGTAGATGACCAATGTAAATTTATCTAAAGACTAGAAATATAATAGTTAGACAAACTGGTCAGTGAGTGTGACATTTACACAAAAATAATTTATTAACATTACACCACACAATCTAACAGTGTAACTGTAAACTTAACTTAAAAGTTAAATAACAAAGCCAAAGGGATAGTACTAGTACTATTAGTATTACTATTACTAGTATTAGTAATGTATTAGGAATCCAGGATTTTTATTACAAATTATTATTCCAGCTTAATTCGTACTCATTATTGTAAAAAATAAATGAATGAAAGGTAACGATGGAGTTAACCCTAAGCTCACTGATAATGCGACAAGTTTAACATATCAGTGAAAGAAAAGAAAAAAAGCATATTACAAGTTTTTCCTTAATAATTTGTAATATATAATACTAACGTTACAAACACATCGCCTAAACTACGTTATACTGTTATTACTATAAATAGAGAGACACCTGCAGGTTCAAATATCTCTCAAAAAATAAAAATATTTGTTTGTATATACAAAAATTTTAATGAGTTTACATTTAGCAAATATGTTGCAAATAGTTTACAATTGTTAATTAAAAAATACATATATTACAGAGACATAATAATAACAACAACAATAAAGTTTTAACATGAAACTTTCTCATGAATGAATTAAGAATAAAGCTGATTTATTCAGTGAACCTTGTAATTGCTTTTCGTCAGTCCTATTTCGACGGTGTGGCTGTACAGCCTTTCTTATGAATGCCTCATTTCTTAACCTTGGAAACGTCGTATAAAGTTGACTGTTAACTAATAAGATTAAAAGTGCAGTTTCATTAGTCCTTGCTTTAGCCTGTTTGTTTACTTCTTTAGCGATTATATTTTTATATTAAGCTACCTATCTTGTTTTTGTATTTTTTTAAGATTCCTATTTCTCTTTTGTAAATTAGACATAAATCTGTATAATAGCAATACTGTCCTACAGTTTGATTTAATGAAATACGTAGTTGTTGTATGATGCTCTCTTTGAAAACAATGAATTGGCTTCATTCAGATTAGATGGATATTGTTCCTGCAATCATTATCACAATGTTATCATTGATGTTGGTGGGCCGTCGCTGCAACTTACTTTATTTGAAACTAAATATTTTTGTTAAATAAAATATATAGCTATAAAATTTATGCCTCACTTTCGCCTAGAACCGCCATCGTTTTTGTCATCTACTGCTTCCACGATTTTTGCCACTCCTTATAGTCAGCTTGAATGATGCTTACGCTATCTGTAGTATATATATAACATTCACAACCGCACAGTGCTGACTACAATTCGACACTTATTCAGCCATCATTATGATTGCCGATCCGATACTCGAACTGAGCTTGGTACTATCTTTTAAACTACGGCTTAAAGATTTCTGTTGTGGGAGACAGCCTAGACATTTGTGTAACGTTTTAGACGTTTGTGTAACATGGCCCAATTCGATCATGCAGTGGTAAAAAAAAAACTGTTATTCTGTCAGCAGGGTTTTGTTCGAAAAGGCGGGAACTTGTACTCAAACAAATGATACGCAACATCAATATAGTTGCAACAATTAATACATATATTTTATTACAATTTACAGTTTTTACAGTAAGTAAGATTAGTTTTTAGAACAGATACGACGTTTCGATCACTGGTGCGATCATTATAAAGTACACAAGATTTTACAGTAAAACGCACTGGTGTGATCATTATCAAGTACACAAGTTTTTACAGTATAACGTTCTTTATTGTAAAAACTTGTGTACTTGATAATGATCGCACCAGTGATCGAAACGTCGTCCCTGTTCTAAAACTAATCTTACTTACTATAAAAGCTGTAAATTGTAATAAAATATACTTTATCAGTAAGTAAACTCAAAATGAAACAATTAATATATATAATAAGCAGTTTTTGTCTTCATGTCACGCTCCTTTATTGGTAATGGTCTACAATTTATATCGTTGCTTAGCAACAAACTACCAACTTATATTGTTGTTAGACCATCTACGGTGTTTATATTGAATACTTAATGTACGTGTCGACTTGTTTGAAAGGTTTGTTTGTTTTCTTTATTTTTTGATAACTTTGGTGATATATCAGTAAAATAGTTTAATTCAGAAATGATTTAGATTTAGAATTGATATATTTTCTTTTATGAGAAGATTTATGCAGTTCGGCCTAGGGTAAGTTATTGCACACTACGTTTTTACTTTAGGCTTAATTACGAAACAAATAGTATTTTAGGCTCTCTTATCGCATCGTGATAAGTGAAATAACATTTCATTTATATTTTTTCAGTTGTTTAATGAACATCTAAGTTTTTTTGACATTGAGTTGTAGACAAAAGCAAAATATACATTACCAAGTGTTTCAATGAAGTTGTGTTTCAGCTAAGCCTTACGTTACGTTTATATATTAGGCTTAATGCGTAAATTAGACAACAAATAGACCTACTATTACTAACGTTAGAATTAGATAATATTTAGTTACATGTGTAAAAGTGTGAACGCATAGTATTTAAACTACGCAATTAAAGAAATATTAACAGTAGAAACTATTAAATAAAGTTATTTACGTTTTTCAATTAATATCATCTTCCATTCGTTTTAGTTAAATCACGAAATCCATTCGTCCCCTTCACTAAAACTGACCTGTTATTACTACGTTATGAATTATAGTGTACGATTCCTTCTTCCTGTAATTTTCGTTAAACATTCAAAAATGTAATCAATAAGTTAGTTTAGAATTCATTTGCTTTGTTGGAATTAGTCTTTAAATTACAAAATAATTTTTTTTCTATTGTAAAACCATCAAATTATATGTATGTTTGGAAGAGATTCTCCAAATAAGTTAAATTAAATTTTAAAACGAATATATAAAAACAACTTATTATATTAATGAAAATACCATTAATTGTAGCACGTAAATCAAACTGGCAGTTCTGCATTTCTACGCATACATAACGTTAAACTGATTGTTTTAGAGCAGGAGTTCTGTAATTAACTAACAAAAGAGTGAATTCCTAGCTGTGTTTGAAAAATAATTCTCACGTCAACCTGTAGATAATATTGTCTTATAACTTTTCTCTGAGCTTCTGATCTGTCTGGCTGGAACGAGGGTCAGCAACAAAACAAAAACATGGAAGTGATTTCGGTTTAAAATTGTATAACCCTAGTCAGGAATACTTAGGGTCATACATAACCGGGGGTGTTCAGAAAATTATTTCCTCTTCACCCCGCACAAGATTTAAAATTTCATGGGTGGCTTAATGTTAATAGCATAACCAATAATTTACAGTAATAAGAATAAAAAAAAGGCATACATTAACTTGTGTATATAAGAGAACTGAGATCAGCAAGCAAGAACACCATGGACAGCCAGGAGCACAATCTACACTGGATACTAGTGAAGTCGTATAAGTAGTGTGAGTAGCACATTGTGTGGGTGGAAAACGGGAATACCCCGAAAAAAAAACCCACTTTCACTACTCGGACGCCGACCACGTCAGCATTGTCCTTATGACACTGTTTACAACTTTCAACGGAAAGCCTTTCTTCAGTAACCCAGTTTTGGTTTTCATTACTTCGTTTTGATAACACTTAACATTACTGCACAACTGTAAAACTCTGTCGATTAGACTGCTTTTAAAGCTATTTGGAATAAAGCCATCGAGACTGAAATATAAACAGATGACAACAGTCAGCTTCAAATCATTTATCCTAGTTCTTCTGCTGTGAATCGAATACACTCATGTTATTTCTCCACCCCGGTAAATCCGAGGGCTTATAACGCTAAAGGCTAGCCTTAACTCCATTAATCTGAACACAACACTCCCCACTTATAGCCAACTCAAGTAACTTGTGAAACTTGAATGTATTCAAACCATTATACTTCCAGTAAGTCATGCGTCAGTTTTATGTTTCGATAAAAAGATACTACATCAAAGCTAGCAACAAATATTATATTATAAGATTTTAAGTCTTTAACAAAAGAAGAACAATTCAAAACTGTCTTTAACTGTATAAAGGCTCCCTCCCCTCAGTGACAAGTCTGAAGGCTAATAACGCTAAAAGATGGGTTTCGATACCTATGATATAGCCCATTGTGTAGCTTTGTTGTTTAGAATTTGTCCAATAAACTTTTTAGTTTATTATTAGAAACCATAGTTGAGATTAGACTATCAATCTCGTGAACGATGGGTAGCTACCAGATTGGTGATAACTCCCTTTTTCTGTAACAAGTTTGTTTGTAGTTAAGCACAAAGCTACACAATAGGATATCTGCGTTGTGCCAGCCACTGGTATCGAAACCCGATGTTTAGCGTTATAAGTCCGCAGTTATCGCTGAGCCACTGAGGAGCATCCTGTAATAGGAGAAGAAACTTCTTCAACTCGGGCTTACTATGGTCCTTTCTAACAAAGTTTTTAAAGGTAATGACAGAATTCTTGCTCTAAGACGATGACGTCTACATGTATAATTATCCTCGATGTGAACGAGATTACTGACTCAACAGTTAAAACACGTAAATGATGCAATAAGTGAACAGTCGCTAATTCGAGGGCTTAAGGTGAATTCAACTATGGTGTTGTTTACTATTGTTGCCTTGAGTTTTTACTTCTGTTTAAAAACGTTGTTTCAAACATTTTGACTTGGTTCTCAGGATAATACAACTTTGATTATAACTTATTGTTTGATTCAAATTATACTGGTAAACAAATCGTGTAAGTCCTCAACTTCTCATTACCGGAAGTAAGGAACCGTCTCACCTACAATAAAAAGTGCGCCAAAAAGAGAACGTTTACTTCCCAGAATACTTGTGGAGGAGGGGGTGGGATACTAGAATGTTCCACGAAAAGGAAATTCGCAGATTTCTCACAGAGATAATATAGAGATCAATCTGTGGGTGTAGTAAACGTCTCAATATTGCTCAGATCAGTCTTGACCTTGTTTAACAAGCAGATTGTAAAGGAAGATGTGGTGAGACTTAACTTTGATTACTGTTTCCCCCACTGAAGATGAACGTCATGAAAAGGAAAGAGATACTAAATTAACTTTTTTATATTATAAAAGTAATTTCTAGCTAAAATAATGATTAGACATATACCATTTTTCCTATAAGTTGAATAAAAAGAACCCCCAAGAAAAGGTATACTGGCCCACATCTAACTCATAACAGCTGTAATTTAAAATAACGATCTTTAATCTTCAGATTTAAAAAAAAATATTTTATCCACCTTTTCGCCATTAAGGATTCATCGTAGATCTATGGCTGCAATGTACTTCATTAGTGTAGGGTAAGACAGCATCGAGGAGGTCGTCTTACCCTAAGGTACTCATTGTAAATCAATCGTTTATTATAAAAAAACAGCTAGTGTATAGCCAGTCAATAATGACGGGTGTTAAAGCAGTATATCTTTACACATCCGTAATTTGTCGATTTAACCTTTCTTGATCATTCACGTTCAATCTTATCTTCTCTCTGATAACATCGTCACATCTGTTTCTTCAGGGCTTTCATTTGATCTTCTAGCGTATTGAATCCGAACGGTCTCGAGCTAAACGCCGTCATCTTTCTCCTCGTGTTTCTTCTATTTGAATATTTATTAACACTTATTCACAACTAAAGAATTTTTAAACATAGCTTTTCGACTTACATATGGGTATATACCTATATGTATAATTATTAAAACTTTTGAAACATCTAACCGCTACAAATGAAGCTGTCCTCTGCCCAAATATTGCATCATATACCCAACTACTACAAATGAAACAGTCCCCTGCCCAAGTATTGCATCATATACCCAATTACTATAAATGAAACAGTCCTCTGCCAAAATATTGCATGATATACCCAACTACTACAAATGAAGTAGTCCTCTGCCCAAGTATTGCATCATATACCCAACTACTACAAATGAAACAGTCCTCTGCCCAAGTATTGCATCATATACCCAACTACTACAAAAGAAGCAGTCCTCTGCCAAAATATTGCATCATATTCCCAACTACTACAAATTAAGTTGTCCTCTGCCCAAATATTGCATCATATACCCAACTACTACAAATGAAACAGTCCTCTGCCCAAGTATTGCATCATATACCCAACTACTACAAATGAAGTTGTCCTCTGCCCAAATATTGCATCATATACCCAACTACTACAAATGAAACAGTCCTCTGCCCAAGTATTGCATCATATACCCAACTACTACAAAAGAAACAGTCCTCTGCCCAAGTATTGCATCATATACCCAACTACTACAAAAGAAACAGTCCTCTGCCCAAGTATT
>NW_013672985.1:12341-18908 GCF_000517525.1 Limulus polyphemus | reverse complement strand
GCCAACAGGCTTTGGCATTATCATAGTCCAGGATATTTAAGTTGGAACAAAGTGAACAAAGGAACAAATGACGCTGCTGAAGACGTGTCACCTAAAAAGCCACTGTCGAAGAAGAAACTACCCGGTTTTGAGAAGGAAAACAGTGAAGCCATTAATGAAGTTACTACCACTGATGTGACTGCTACGGATAATGTAAGTGAAGGGACTGTGTTAAATTCTTATCGTTTAAAAAGTCAACAAGCGTGACATCATTTTTTAGAAATTGTGTTATTATCTTATATTTGGGTTATTAGTTTCTCAGGTTTTTCTTCAACCTTATTTAGAAGATACTACATTCTGGTTGTTTCTTTGCTCATTAGTTTAATCCACAGGTTATTTATTTTTGTTCCTTTGTTTTTTGATAGGTAGTGCTTCATTCATTTCCTTTGTTTTCCTGTTGATTCTGTATTTTTCCAGCTTATGTTTAATTTCCATTGAGTTTTCTACATTGTGTTTGATTCCATTAGTTATATAACGTCTTTATGTTATTTCACAAATTGTCCCAAGTGTTTGTTTGTCTTCCTTATGTTGTTTTGTTTTTCCAAAGGTGCCTGGCGTTTCATACATAATATCTCTCTTTGTTATTTTTGTCTGTTGGGTTTTTAACGTTGATTAGTGTACTGCGAAGGGTTTGGGATGATTTGAACGGACTTTAATTTATGTTACTTACGGATCTTCTGAATACTATAATTGAAGTTTGGTATGAAAGGGAGAGCGATGCTGGCTTTATTTCCGGTTTATTGGTTGTTCTGCTCTTCTATGTTATTTGCTTGATGATGTTTACTAGGTATCCATTGTTCTAAGAGGTGATTTCCAGGTGTCGACGTGTTTCTGTAGTTTCATTTAAAAGTTTTTGCAATTACTGGAAGAGAAATGATATTGTTGCCCTTTTTAATGTTTGTGGGTAGTTTGATCAGTAGATGAGTATTTGTTGAAAAAGATTAATAGATGGTTTTCATGAAGATGGACTGAAACGTCTAATAACGGAATTGTTTTGTCTTCTTCAAGTAATATATTAAAGACACTAAATGTGAGTGCGATCTGACCATAATGTCAACTTGCTTGTTAACATAAAATATGACTTGGTACATAACGACCACAACATAAAATAGAAAATATGACCCTGTTCATGACGAAACCTCTGTATAACAGAAAATATGTCCTTGTACGTAATGACATCACCATTGCATTAAAATAATTGGACTACTTAAACGCCTCTAGAAAACGTAATTTTTCTAAACCAATATTAAATAAGCTCATGCTACATCATAGAAGCATGACTTTTGCCGATATACGTCAGAACGGTTACTCTTGCTGTTTAAAGGGAAACCTATTTCTACTACTGCTTTTTTCACATGACATGCAAGCTGTTTCGTGGAGTTTCAATTGTGACTTCTATTCAAAAGAATCTGAATCAAAATTACGTGAAAGAACGAATAGTCTAAATTTGAGTACAAAACCAAACTTTCAAAGAAATAAACTTTGTCACGGAAATGTGTAGTTATGCCCAATATGATTACTATAGCCATCAACTAAAGAAGAAGAACAATAAAATCCTAAAGAGGCTAGTTTGTGATACTGAAGAATATTTATTCTATCAAATTACCTTAAAAATAGCTTTTCACCATTTTATTTCTCCCCCAGTGGCTATGTAGTAAGTTTGCAGGCTTACGACGCTAAAAATCGGGTTTTAGATACCCGTGGTGGGCAGAGCACAGATAGCCCATTGTGTAGCTTTGTGCTTAACATCAACCAAACCATTTTATCTGGTACAGGACAGAAAGTATAGAACTAACTGCTGATCTTTAAAAAATCAGGAACACACAACAATAACGATCTATTTCATATCGTTTGTATTTGTTCAAATACAGCTTCTGGTTTTTATGGAATGATGTGAGAAAGGGTAATTTAAAGAAAACGTTAAACAAAGAAGAAAGATTTGGATTAAATGTGTGTCAAGTAGCTTTATTAGCCACAGTAACGAAGAAGGTGGACTGGCGTGCGTGTCTCTACTAACCTTATTAGCTTGACTAAATGTCACGTGACTTAAGAAAGTACCTCTTGTGTACTGAATTCTACAAACCTTTCTTTGTCGGAACTAACTCTTACGTTAAAAGGGCGTTTATTTTTCGTACAGCACGCATTATAATCGATTTAAAGCAACCAACAACGAATGTTTATAATCAAGATGACCTTTGGTGGAATATTTTTTATAGGATAGGTGTTGATGAACTCTGGTGATATCTCACGAGCCAAAATGATGTTTATGAAGACAGAACTGGAAACCTTGTTCATTATCCATAAAAACAAAACCAACAACAACATATTGTCATGTTCCAGTTCGTGGGATTGAAAGTAAACAAAATAGAAATATAAGTTATGGGTAAACTTAGTATTTTTTGTATTTATGGAAAAGCTACTAAGGCTAATTTTAAACAACTGACCAGAGGGGAAGCAGCTAGTCAGCAGCACTCTACCACTCATCATTCCCACTAAGAGACTGACTGTCACATTTATGACACAACAACAGCTTAAAGTGAGGGGAATGTTTTTATAGTATCACGCAGATTCGAACCCTACTCGCCAGCTCGAAATCCAGAGCCCTGCTACAGAGCTAACCCACACTCACGAATATCGCAAAGTTTTTAAATTAAATTTAGTTTTAAAATATGGGAAAACTAAACGTTGTATTACTGCACTAGTTTTGTCTGGTGTGCTAGAGGCTATCATTTTACTTCCAGTGATAGAAAGAGTTTTTCTTCTGGTTGGAGCAGGATAAGAATATATTGGGGAAAGGCCTTATACGGGTAAAATACTAAATGGGAAATATATCTTCCTCTCTTTTGCGAAGTCGAATAAGAAAAAATAAACAAACAATAAGGATTAAGAAAAATACAATTAAAAACATATTTTGAACACCGTCACGAGGAACTAGCTGAAACGACATAAGTTTAATATTTTTATTTATTACTATTTGAAAGTTTTTTAAAAATCTGCTTAAAATATTTCTAAGAAATGGGTTTTAAACTGAAATCCGCCTTAAAGCATTTGATCTTATTTTGCATATTGTCCTCAATGACAAACTCGTTTAAAGAAATGTTTGTAAGAATGAGGTGTGTAATTTCTATAAGGAATTCCTGGAAAACTGTCAACACTGAGCATGTATTTAAAGTAAACCAGTTGTTAACATTCCTTATAATCACCGTTACACGATTGCTGATTTCATCCTATCAGAAGTTCAAAGACCGGGCACAGTGAATGTTTTAAAAATCAGAGCTTTCGAATCCGAAACGCCCTTGATTACTAAGCTGGTGTATTAAATAATACCACTGTGTCAGTATCGATTAGGATAAGAAGTCTTTAGGAATCAGAATCAGATATGGAAATCCGTCTTGAGTTCAGAATCAACTCTGGCGAAGGTCCTTTAAGTTTAGAATTATACTATAACACTTTCACTAAATCAACCCAGAATCTGTTGTATCAAGAACTCTTTGAAGCCTATCATCAAAGTTTTCTATATTCCAGCTATCAAAACAAAGTTTCTAGTTGGCAATGATACTCATGAGTTCATTTTTATGAAAAACAAATGCCAGATGACCGGTCATGGGATCACTTGTGAAGGAAATTAGTGTGTTCCAGCAGTCTAAGTAACAGCAGAATCTGTACAGAGACCTAGACTGATAGTTAAACACAGATATTTGAACGTTTCTATGATGTTAAGGACAAGTGGCTAGAAGCTGTCAAACACGAGTCGTTAAAGATTGGTTACGAGTCATATCGTGTGTTTAGCAGAATGTGTAAAGAGATCCAGATTGATAGTGAAGTATGCCAGGGCCTCAAAAATGACATCTGAACGTATATTTGATGTTAAGGACACTAGCATCTGGTGAAACACATCAAGACCTTTCAATGTGTGCTTTCCAGAAGTAGATACGCTTTAAGATTATCAGTTGACCGTAGACCTGGGCAAGGTATAATCGTTTTCAACAAAATGGGATCTAAACCACAGCCTCCCGACTGAAATAACAGTACAGAGCAGCAAATGGACGGAAAGTCAGAATGCAAGCGGTCAAAAACCAGGTTTCGAAAGGGTTGACCTTTAAGCCAGACGATCAATATCATGGTTCCTTTAACTAATTTAAAAAAACAGCCCGTCTTCAGTAACATGAATAGTATATGGATTGGTTAAACGACAGGTTGGCGAAAGTCTTGCTCACAGATGAAACATGTCTCCACAAAATCCAGACAGATACGAGACGTGTACAGATTTGGACAGACTACAGGACTAAATATAACCCACATTTCACAGAAAAAAGACATGCATATGCTATTTTGTGAAAGGGTGAATAATGTTGGTCACGCTGACCTTTATGTATCATTATGTGATATTATGAATTCAGTTTTACATCCGTTAGTGTTGCCATGTGCAGGTGTAATTGGCCAGTCCATTAGTTTGCCATATGCAGGTGTAGCTGATCAGACCATTAGCGTTACCATATGTAGATGTAGTTGGCCAGTCCGTTAGTTTGCCATATGCAGGTGTAGCTGATCAGACCATTAGCGTTACCATATGTAGATGTAGTTGGCCAGTCCATTAGTTTGCCATATGCAGGTGTAGCTGATCAGACCATTAGCGTTACCATATGTAGATGTAGTTGGCCAGTCCGTTAGTGTTACCACATGCAGATGTAATTGGTCAGTCATTTAGTGTTACCATATGCAGATTTAGTTGACCAGTCCGTTAGTGTTACAATATGCAGATGTAATTGGCCAGTCATTTAGTGTTACCATATGTAGATGTAGTTGGCCAGTCCGTTAGTGTTGCCATATGCAAATGTAGTTAGCCAGTCATTTAGTGTTGCTATATGTAGATGTAGTCGGTCAGTCAGTTAGTGTTGCCATATGCAAGTGTAGTGGGTCAGTCCGTTAGTGTTGCTATATGTAGGTGTAGTTAGCCAGTCATTTAGTGTTGCCATATGTAGATGTAGTTGGTTAGAACTTTTTCTAGCGGATTAAAACACGTGCACACAGTCTGATCAACTAGGCAGCAACTTCTTGGGTAAAGACGGTACTGAGCAAACGGACTGGTCAGCACACTCACCAGATTTGAATCGGATGTAACAATTATGGAATTCTCCATGAAACTGTTTGGTAGCACGTGATTCAAGCAGAATTAATGAATTGGAAACCTCCTCTGATGGAGGAATGGGCCATTTAACCTTTTGTAACCTTATGGATATGGACTCCATATTTGATATCTGCACATCAGATCAAATAACTGGCCACTTGACACTTGCTTTTATATATACATATAAATTAATTTAGGAATGACATTATCTGATAACAATAGATATATCTTACCATAGCTAGAAGATAGAAAGTTATGGTTATGTTATACGTGACAGGATATGTGTTTATAAACCTTCTTCTATTTGTAAAACCAAAAAATTAATGTAACTTTCACATCCTAAGACTTAATGGTTAGCGTGCCGGGCTGCGTATCGTAATGTTTAATGTTCACAATATATATCGTTATTATGATATTACAATTAAAAGTCGATATTACAAGCAAAAGCAAATTTGTAGCTCTTCTCTGGATAGTAGGGTGGGGCTAATGACGTGTATATATATATATAACTGTGGGCACTTGCATGATTATTTCTGGCGAATAGGGTGAGAGTAATGATTTATAGTTGAATATAGGGCAGCCAGTATTTCGCTCATAAAACCTTTATACAGCAATATATATATATTTTGTACTTGCAAACAATGTTTTGTTTCAAATATATTATTTTATGGATTTAAGTAGCAAGCATAATTTTCTATGCTAACGAGACGTTTTTGAACTTTGTACACGTTCAACTGTTATACATATTTTTGTAACAAAGTTAGATTACAATCAAATGGTTCATTAATGTACAATAAATATTTTGTATTTCAAAATTAGGATACTTTTTAATGAACACGTTTACATCTTAAGTGTTTCAGAAGGTATATATTTGGACAATGACTCAATACTGATTCCTCTCTAGTTGGTAACGAAGTGAGCTTTCAACTGTCTTTCCAAACTAAATCAGAGTCAACAAGATTGTAAACTTTGATTTTTTTATGTTTCATGTGAACCAATGATGGCCATTTCAATTGAGTTTTATTGAAGCTGAAATTCTACTTATATGCGATAAGAACAAAAATTATTTATCATCTGTTAATTATCTTAGGAAGTGGTAGATTAGATAAATGTAAGAATACTGATGGTTCATTTGTTTTAAATATGTACTACATGTAAAAATACTGATGGTTCATTTGTTTTAAATATGTACTACATGTAAAAATACTGATGGTTCATTTGTTTTAAATATGTACTACATGTAAAAATACTGATGGTTCATTTGTTTTAAATATGTACTACATGTAAAAATACTGATGGTTCATTTGTTTTAAATATGTACTACATGTAAAAATAATGATGGTTCATTTGTTTTAAATATGTACTACATATAAAGATACTGATGGTTCATTTATTTTAAA
>NW_013672985.1:7711-11341 GCF_000517525.1 Limulus polyphemus | reverse complement strand
GTGTACTACATGTAAAAATACTGATGGTTCATTTGTTTTAAATATGTACTACATGTAAAATACTGATGGTTCATTTGTTTTAAATATGTACTACATGTAAAATACTGATGGTTCATTTGTTTTAAATATGTACTACATGTAAAATACTGATGGTTCATTTGTTTTAGAATATGTACTACATGTAAAAATACCGATGGTTCATTTGTTTTAAATATGTACTACATGTAAAAATACTGATGGTTCATTTGTTTTAAATATGTACTACATGTAAAGATACTGATGGTTCATTTGTTTTAAGTATGTACTACATGTAAAGATACTGATGGTTCACTTGTTTTAAATATGTACTACATGTAAATATACTGATGTAAACTGATCTAGTATTGCCACAAGTAAAAATATAGTCCAAGTTTAGCTTTTATTCCGATACACATCTACTAACTCATACACAATCAAATCAGAATACTTTAAAGCTGTTATTGGTATAGCCTTAATGTTTCCTACCTACAGGTATATCCCTTTACAAATTGCACTAACTTTCAGTATTTTGTATTTATCACAAGCTACAAACGTCATTGAAGAACAAACACAGGGCACCATTTCTTAAGGATTTTACAAGATATAGAAGGTAATTGGTAAAATATTGGGGAAAAGTTAAAATAAATCTTTGTTGCCAAGTTCGTATCTTTAATTGGTTGTTACTAAGTTCCTATTTATAAGTAGTTGTTGCTAAGTTCGTATTTATAAGTAGCTGTTGCTAAGTTCATACCTCTAAATGGTTTTTGTTATGTTCATATCTTTAAGTAATTGTTAGTAAGTTCATATATTTTAAGTAGTTTTGCTACATTTATATTTTAAGTAGTTTTCTAAGTACATAGCTTCAAGTAATTTTGCTAAGTTTATATTTTTAAGTGGTTCTTACTAAGTTCATATAATTAAGTAATTGTTGATAAGTTCGTATCTTTAAATAGTTTTGCTAAGTTCATATCTTTAAATAGTTTTGCCAAGTTCATAACTTTAAGTGGTTCTTACTAAGTTCATTACTCTAAGCAGCTGAACTGTTCATACACTGCAGTTACAACATGAATTTAAAATCCAAAATCCTTAAGGATGCTCTCGATGCTTGTTCCACCAGGTTGCATGGAACCCATGATGCCTTTCAGGGCAGCTTCCGCTTCATCGGCGTCCATTTTATGATCCATTTGCACGTGCATCTCTTTAACTTGCATGGTATTTTGACCAGAAGGATCCTTCAATGTATATTCCATATGATGTCCGGAAGCGTACTTTTTCGGTGGTCTATAGAGTCTTGGATCGTTACCAGGTCCATAGGAGCCTGGGCCATAGAATGGACTAGTGGGACCATAAGGCTGTGGAAGAGCGTTGCCTATAGATATAGCCACCAGGAGGACGCAGGCAGTAAATATTATCTAATGAGGGAATTAAAAGATAAGTTATTTTAAAAAGTAAGAGAAACTTTATAATGTCACAATTGATATACTTTATGTAATGTCGAAACTGAAACCGAAACAAATGTTGTGGTTACTTATGGATCTTACTTATAAATAACTTACCCTTTTCATCTTCATCTGGTATATCTTATGAAATTTGGAGAACTAAGTGAAATCAGAACAACAAGCTAACTATATAAGGTCTAGTCTCAAACCAGGCTGCTACCCCGATGCTATCGCCACCTATGTTCATATAAACTTTAATTATGCGTTAGTGAAATTGAATTACAAAGAGAGATTGGATAAGACAAACGTTAAATGTCGCAGATTTCTATGTCGAGTTGCCATTATTAATACACGATGAAGATATCCATTATGGAAAGACCAATCTACCAGAAAAAACTGATAATTTTCTACAATTTCTCAGCCCTGTGGTACCAATAATAGATTATTTGATTTAATTCTCCCTTTCGAAATTAACTGGTATATTATTGGCGAAGCAGTCCAGTCTGCTACAGGTTGTTGACCTAGGTCGTATAAACATTTGCTCCACTTTCACCTGTCCTAACTTTGCAGCACACAACACTTGATTATCAGAACGAGTTTCACTTTCACTTTTAGTGCCATAGTTTGTAGCTGATATGAACTGCTCTAGGCGGGACAAGTCTCGTGAAAGGAGTAAAATTAGAACTTACGTTTCTGTAATTAAAATTCATAAGATATATACATATACATCATTAGGTGCTTTATCTTAGAATGCTCCACTTTTAACTATACACATCAGACGGGTTCAATTTCATTATACAATATTGTGATAAATATCAGGTTTCATATTTACAAGAAGTTCTGGCCTTTAGTAAAAATTGAGGAAATATAAAGAATTTCTGTTGTAGGTTCGGGAAGCTCTGTCCTTCAGACGGTTTTCGACCTTAGTCAAAAATAGAAAACTTATTGAGAAACAACTGAGTTAGGCCTATGTTAAATCGAATCTTGGTGAAGTTCCGTAATATAGGACGTCTTAGAAAACATGGGCAGGTTCTTGAATAATTCTTAGACAATATGTCATTATTTCTCGAGGAAGATCATAGAAACTGATTCCCTCTTTCGGGTGTAACTTGAACTGGAACAGCATTGATGAATAAAGAATACAACGTACTGAGAGTAACTTGAACTGGGACAGTATTGGTAAGTGATGATTGTTACGTATTGGGAGTAACTTGAACTGGGACAGTATTGGTAAGTGATGATTGTTACGTATTGGGAGTAACTCGAACTGGGACAATATTGGTAAGTGATGATTGTTACGTATTGGGAGTAACTCGAACTGGGACAATATTGGCAAGTGATTATTTTGATATATTGGAAGTAACTTGAACTGGTACAGTATTGGTAAGTGATGATTGTTACGTATTGGGAGTAACTTGAACTGGGACAATATTGGTAAGTGATGATTGTTGTGTTTTGGGAGTAACTTGAACTGGGACAGTATTGGTAAGTGATGACTGTTATGTTTTGGGAGTAACTCGAACTGGGACAATATTGGCAAGTGATTATTTTGATATATTGGAAGTAACTTGAACTGGTACAGTATTGGTAAGTGATGAATGTTACGTATTGGGAGTAACTCGAACTGGGACAGTATTGGTAAGTGATGGTTGTTACATATTGGGAGTAACTTGAACTGGGACAGTATTGGTAAGTGATGATTGTTATGTACTGAGAGTAATTTGAACTGGGACAGTATTGGTAAGTGATGATTGTTACGTATTGGGAGTAACTTGAACTGGGACAGTATTGGTAAGTGATGATTGTTACATATTGGGAGTAACTTGAACTGGAACAGTATTGGTAAGTGATGATTGTTATGTACTGAGAGTAACTTGAACTGGGACAGTATTGGTAAGTGATGATTGTTATGTTTTGGGAGTAACTTGAACTGGGACAGTATTGGTAAGTGATGACTGTTATGTTTTGGGAGTAACTTGAACTGGGACAGTATTGGTAAGCGATGACTGTTGTGTATCGGGAGTAACTTGAACTGGGACAGTACTTGTAAGTTATGACTGTTATGTTTTGGGAGTAATTTGAACTGGGACAGTATTGGTAAGTGATGACTGTTATGTTTTGGGAGTAATTTGAACTGGGACAGTATTGGTAAGTGATGACTGTTATGTTTTGG
>NW_013672985.1:4024-7057 GCF_000517525.1 Limulus polyphemus | reverse complement strand
TGTTCTGAAACTTTCATTTTGGAAGACGTACTGTGTTCTGTAACATACACGTCTTGTGTCTAGGTTTGCTATAGATAGAATAATTGTTCTGAAACTTTCATTTTGGAAGACGTACTGTGTTCTGTAACATACACGTCTTGTGTCTAGGTTTGCTATAGATAGAATAATTGTTCTGAAACTTTCATTTTGGAAGACGTACTGTGTTCTGTAACATACACGTCTTGTGTCTAGGTTTTTTATACATACAATAATCTATCGATTAATATTATAGTAAGATTACTAAGATTGTTTTGTTGTTCAGATATAAACATGTAAAGTATTTTAATATCTACGTAGAATTATCTACTTCTTGAAAAACTCCTACTGAACTAGTATCTTTGTTGTTCCCACTTTTGATTGTGAGAAAACTCTGTATGTGTATTATAAAAGTTGAGAAGCTGGGTTGTGGAACCAAATACAGTGTCGAGAAACTAGATATCCAAACAAGGTAGCTGAAACAGGTTTTAAAATGTGATTACAATCAATCGGACGTGGAAAATATCTAGACGATAAGGAAAGAACATAAACATTTTACAGGGCAACTGAGGTAAGGCAGAGAGGGACATAGTTTCGTAAATAGGGAAAGAGGTTAAAATGTGTTGCATATAACAGTAAATAAACGAACCACTATGTTAAAAATGGAAGGAGATATAAATCCACAACAGAATATTGTATTGTGAGATTTTCTAGATATTCTAGAATTGGCAGTCAGTCTTTTGAAGACATTAAACAATGGGTATTTACCCATAGCCGTCTGTAATTTTGACTAACAGACTAGAGGCAAGGCAGCTAGTCATCATCACCCACCGTCAGTTGTTGTGTTACTCTAATAAAATAATGGGTTTCAAACATTACTCTGATAACGCATTGACAGGATCGTGGCGCGAACCATGAACCCCCCAGATTTACAGTCCAAACACGATAACTACAAGTTCATGCCAGGTATCAGTATAAGCGATTAATAAGGATTGTCATAAAGTTCAAAAAGGAGTGTTTACAAGAAACTAGTTATGTTTTAGGGTTTTGTTTTCTTTCAAATAGGAAGGAGAGGTGGGGACAGCATAGACAGCCCATTGTGTGGCTTTTTGCTTAAGCCTTAAGAACAAATAAAGGACTAATTCGTTTGTTTGTTTATCTTAGAGCAAAGCCTTATTGGGCTGTCTGCCGTGTTCACCGCGGGGGGAATCGAACCCCGGATTTTAGCGTTGTAAGACGGTAGACTTACGACTATCACACCGGAGGACGACTAATTCATACTGAAGTACCATACAGCTTAGCCCACGGGTTACCCGACTTTCCCAACTCATTAAGTAATCAGCAGTTATTCGTGACCAATTCTCAGCTGGGGGAGAAGGGGGTTACTGTTCAGTAAGGTCTAGTAATGTTTTTGTATTTTGTGTTTTTGCTTTGTTAATTCGAAAATATTTTACGATTACTATTTTACAAATACTATTAAAATACAAATGTGTTTGTGTTTTACTGTAGCTTGTTCTGTGGCCCACCCCGTACAACAAAGTTTCTGAACCGCTCGTCTAATCCATCATTTTGTGTGCGCGTAATTTTTCACTTCAAGTAGCACTTATAGAGGGCGACACCTACAACAGATTTATTAAAAATGTTACTGTTGCAAATAAACCGTTATAATTACGTAACAAAATGTGAATTTGTCTTGGCATTTTAGTAGGGACCGTTATAATTGCATAAAATGTTATCTTGGGATATTAGCAGAAACCGATACAATTACATAACAAAATATGAATTTGTCCTTTAGTCCTAGCAGTGACCGTTATTATCCACAAGTTGCATGTTTTAATAACAATGCCAATGAACACAACGTCAATCTTAAAATGTACCTCTCCCCGTGGCTAAACGGCAAGTCTCAGGGCCTATAATGCTGAAAAACTGGTTTTGATATCCGTGATAGGGAAAGCACAGATAGCTTTTACTGTATTTTGTGCTCAACAACAAAGAAGTTACGTTTCCAATGACAACGTAACTAAGAAAATTTATGAATATTGTGATAATTATTCATCTGAGGAAAACTTGTCGTTTCTTACATGGATTAACCCATTTCTTGTTTTGTTTTTAATTATGCACAAAGCTACATAAGGGCTATCTGTGCTCTGCCCACTAGGGGTATCAAAACCCGGTTTCTAGCGTTGTAAGTCCGCAGACATACGCTGTGCCACTGGGGGGCCCCATTTCTTGTTAACGTGCTCAAACGGAAATGTTTATTTTAGTCTAGGGTATTAAACTGCATCTCTGTTGTTTAGTTGTCGGGTTTCGATACCGGTGGTGGGCAGAGCATAGGTAGCCCATTGTATAGTTTTGCGCTTAACGACAACAAACAAACTTATCTTGAAAAAAGTTGTGTTCTAAATCCCATAATAATCTAGTTAATAAACAAAGAGGCAGTGTGTGGCCAGAGATAAGAATGTCCTCTCTTTGTCGTAATAGTTCACTGTTCTTTCGTTAGAGTGAGTCTTTTGAAGGTAATTTTGCCTTCAAGAGAGGACATTCTTATCTCTGGCCACACACTGCTGTCGTAATAGTTCACTATTCTTTCGTTAGAGTGAGTCTTTTGAAGGTAATTTTGCCGACTTAATGGGGAAAGTGTAAACATTATCTGTGCTCAATGACCCACTTCGTTCACAACTTTTACTTTAGCCACCCAAAGGGTGACCGTTTTAAACCCAAATATAACCATTATATGTTCACAGGAACGCCGTCCGCCGATGGCTCAACGGAAAGCTTCGGGACTTATAATGCTGGTTTTCAGGTTTTGATAAACCAATTTGCAGCTTTTCGCTGATACTGAAACTTAACAAACAAACTAAGAAACAGAGTAATGACAAAACTTTGAATCGTTTAAAAGTAATTTTTTACAATGTTATATTTTTAAGACAACGAACTTGATAAAACTGGGTATTTTCAAGTGTTACAACAGTAATAGTGATAAAGCACAATACTTTCTTTACTTCTCCTCATTACATT
>NW_013672985.1:0-3042 GCF_000517525.1 Limulus polyphemus | reverse complement strand
AAGTGGTGTGGACTTTACATTCTTCACTTAACCGTGAAGTGGTGTGGACTTTACATTCTTCACTTATCCGTGAAGTGGTGTGGACTTTACATTCTTCACTTAACCGTGAAGTGGTGTGGACTTTACATTTTTCACTTAACCGAATAATGTAAAAGAACCCGTCCAACAATAAAACCCGTTACAACAAGAGTCTTGATGTTCTGGAGAAATAAAACATTCCATATGGTAAGTATACCAACAGAAATGTTATAGACCTCAATGAAAGAGAATCCCCCCCAAAACCTAAAGAAACAAAGAAGTTCAGTACCATCATTCTATATAATAATTGACATGTTTCATTTACAACAAATTAGAATATGATTTTTCTTTAGGACAGACAAAAAAAAAACGATTTTGTTGCCGCACCCTGAAGCTCGAGCGAGCAGGGTAGACTGAAAGGTGTTTACTATTTGTTTCATTCCAGTTTCTCTGACCCAGTAACCTGACCTACACCCTACGGGCACCACGTTTTAATACACACAGTAGTTACAGAAAACCTACCGTAGCTAAACCAGAACAATTTTGTATCTGGGTGCTTTAAGTAATGGTTTGACTAAAAGAGGCTTTATTACATCATCATCTTGATAAAACACATTAATCACAAATTTTTGTAACTAAAGAGTAATACTGTATCAGTTCCATTGATAAATAAACGGACAGTAGACGTTTTTTTTTAGGTCTTGTCGATTTCTGCCTCGTTGTTTAATTTAAGTCTTCAGGTTTATCGTGTTTTCAGAAATCTGGAGTTCATGATGTTAACTAAAAATGTTCTTGTTCTAATACTAATCGATAGGGAGAACGAACACGTGACTTGCATGAAAATATTAGATGTGACCGTCTGAAAAAATGAACCTGCTGAATATCAAAACAGTCCTGAATATTAGTGTGAATGTCATTTACGTTACATAACAAACAAATATTTTTAACAACACGAACGTTCAAGAAGTCTAAATGAAACGATAAAAGATGGCGCTTTCTTCTTCAGCTAACTGTTGATACCTACTTGAACTGGAGGAATAAACTTGTAGGATAAAGATAACTCATGACAAAGCTGTTATAGCGAAATGATGAGCTAATAAAGATACATTCTGGATATATAGGTCGTTATTTTGATTTACGTTTATAGAAATATCTCGTAATAAACTTCAGTTTGCGATAAACAAAGTTAAGGAGAAAACTTATTTAATAACTTAAGTCCTCCGGTTGTACAGCGGTAAATGTAAAGACTTACAACCATTGTTCTCTTCCTCGCGGTGGACCCAGCAGATAGCCCAATGTGGCTTTGCTCTAATACAAACAAATAAATCTAGGCTCAGTTTGTGGTTACTATGCTTTTTTATACAACGGATTTAAATGATTATCAGAAAATATGATAATGTTCTACACTACAGAGTGTATAAATGATTGAAGGTAAAGTTTTCAGTACTACTACAGACTCCCTCCTATGTTTTATATCATTCACTAAAATAAAAAGTATAACACGTGGACTCCACTGTTAGCAAAGTGTATAATGAAAAGACGGTCATTTCTGAGTAAAATACTGTATACCAATGTCGTATTTGTATGCAAATGAGGGAGGGATTAAACCAAGGGACTTGATAATTATATGTATGTTGATTGAATCTGAAATGAATATTCATAAAAAAAGAAAAAGAACCGCTCTATAGACTACAGCACAAGAACGTTCAATACATGAGCTATTTGGTTTCACTTAGTTTGGAACATCTATTTATAATCTACTACGTGGCCAAGTGGTCAGCGCTACAAATATTGGGTCCGGATGTGTGCTATAATGCTGACGGCCAAGACTAATCCAAACTGTCGTCTAGTGCCTTTAGTTACACCGTGCAAAGCAGCTGTAATAACTTTACAAGGTAGAATATCGAGGATTTTTACATCGTGAACAGCAGGTGTAATAACTTTACAAGGTAAAACATCAGGGATTCTTACACCGTGAACAGCAGGTGTAATAACTTTACAAGACAGAACACCAGGAATTCTTACACCGTGAACAGCAGCTGTAATAACTTTACAAGGTAGAATATCGAGGATTTTTATATCGTGAACAGCAGGTGTAATAACTTTACAAGGTAAAACATCAGGGATTCTTACACCGTGAACAGCAGGTGTAATAACTTTACAAGGTAGAACATCAGGGATTCTTACACCGTGAACAGCAGGTGTAATAACTTTACAAGTTAGAATATCGAGGATTTTTACTTGTAAAGTTATTACACCTGCTGTTCACGATCCCTGATGTTCTATCATTCTTACACCGTGAACAGCACAGCCTTGTAAAGTTATTAATAGAACATCAGGGATTCTTACACCGTGAACAGCAATGTTCTATCTTGTAAAGTTATTATCCTGCTGTTCACGGTGTAAGAATCCCTGATGTTCTATCTTGTAAAGTTATTACAGCTGCTGTTCACGGTGTAAGAATCCCTTATGTTCTATCTTGTAAAGTTATTATCCCAGGAAGTCTTACATCGCTAACAGCAGCTGTAGTAACTTTACAAGATAGAACATCAAAAAATTCTTACACCGTGAACAGCAGGTGTAATAACTTTACAACAGAAAACATAAATAATTCTTACATCGTGAACAGCAGCTGTAATAACTTTACAAGATAGAAGATCAGGGATTCTTACACCGTGAACAGCAGCTGTAATAACTTTACAAGATAGAACACCAGGGATTCTTACACCGTGAACGGCAGGTGTAATAACTTTACAAGGTAGAACATCAGGAATTCTTACACCGTGAACGGCAGCTGTAATAACTTTACAAGATAGAACATCAGGGATTCTTACACCGTGAACAGCAGCTATAATAACTTTACAAGATAGAACATCAGGGATTCTTACACCGTGAACAGCAGCTGTAATAACTTTACAAGATAGAACATCAGGGATTCTTACACCGTGAACAGCAGCTGTAATAACTTTACAAGATAGAACATCAGGGATTCTTACACCGTGAACAGCAGCTGTAATAACTTTA
>NW_013672984.1:35839-42565 GCF_000517525.1 Limulus polyphemus | reverse complement strand
TTTCTAAAGAAAGTTAAGTCATATATATAGAGAGAAATGTGTTTGGTCAGTTCACTGATAAGTCTTTCTATACTTTGTTATACAAGACAGTGAACCTGAATTGTTTTATTAGTGTCATATATGTTAAATGGGGTGTTGTGAAATAGTTTTAAAATAGCATAAACAGTTCTTGTAATTTCTGTAATTTTAAACCAAAAATAAACATATCATGTAACAATGTTTAAATTCCTGTTATTTCCTTGACTCTATTTTTTACAAATTATAAAAGACTGTAAGAAAACGTGTAAAGTGTAATAAAATTATCATTAATTACGGTTACCATAGCCAGATCAAGTTTCTCTGTAGCACTTGTACTGATAAACAGCATATCTAACATACCAATTTATAATCGCTAAGATAACAATAATCAAATGGTAACCTAGCAACATAATAACTATAAAATGAGCCGTACAGTATTTACTTACGCTTTGAAAAACACCACGAAAACCGAACATGAAACATGGAAATAAATAACAAATAAAATCATGATGCCATGAACATTGCATGCCATTGGAATATCGTCTGTCATTTTGTTTCGAAAATTTGTGGCAATAATATTTTAATATAATAGAGTTAACGAAAACAAACTTGCCGGAGAATATTTTAAAAAAAGTCTTACCAACTTATTTAAGCTTATGAATGTTTTACAAGATATAAGGTTATATTATATATGACACGTTTTTCATACAATGCTTATTTCCACTACTATAGCAAAAACGAGTACCTTATGGAATATTGGGGGTGTCATAAAATCATGTTAAAAGTAACGATAGTTCTCCAGTGGAATACATACTTATCACATATTAGTACTACGCCTATTACCCTACATTTTAATCTAATCCCTTAGAGGTTTTCAAGAATTAGAAAAGTGTATAATAATAGTTTTCTAACCATACAATAATCGCCATATTCATTGCCGACACGCGATTCGCTCAATCCAGAGCCGGCTTTAATCCAACAAACACAACAGTGGTCGGAACACTATTTATAAAAGACATTTGATACAACAATAATTGTTACGGTATGAAAGCCTTTTAAAAGCCGGTGAAAAATGATACTGTCATAATACTGGGGTAAAAGACCTATTAAATTTTTAAACAATACATCCTTTTTCTATGCACAATTTGTATTCCGTTTTTGATATTGTGTCAAATCCTGTTATATTTCATGACCCCCACCACGTACATCAGCTAGTTTGAAAGTTTCAACAGATTAATACTATTAGTAGCCCTTAGTGATAAGATATTTGTTTTTAAACATTAAAGTTTCAACAGATTAATACTATTAGTAGCCCTTAGTGATAAGATATTTGTTTTTAAACATTAAAGTTTCAACAGATTAATACTAGTAGTAGCCCTTAGTGATAAGATATTTGTTTTTAAACATTAAAGTTTCAACAGGATTAATACTAGTAGTAGCCCTTAGTGATAAGATATTTGTTTTTAAACATTAAAGTTTCAACAGATTAATACTAGTAGTAGCCCTTAGTGATAAGATATTTGTTTTTAAACATTAAAGTTTCAACAGGTTACTACTAGTAGTAGCCCTTAGTGATGAGATATTTGCGAGTTCTTTTAAAGACATATTATCGTCGTACTACACTAAAACCATATTATCTGTTTGATTTTGTGGATAGAACATCCTAATTGGACCAAAAAGTCCCTTGTCCTTTACTGTTATAACTGGAATTCCCATACAATTATTTGAGATTGAAATTATGGGCTTTTACTTTCTCAGTTTGGAAAACCTAAAAAATAATAAAAGCTCTGTCTAAGTATCCTATAACTACAATTTCTTATCCGTTCATAAAAACATAGCTATAATTTAAGTTTAAAAATTCACAATTTTTCTTTATTTGATGTTATCGCTAATACAAAGAAAAGGCAACTTACATACGAACTGCGTATCCAATATTTCCAGCTTCTAGCGACATACGGAGAGGGGAAAGTTAAATGAAGACAAATATGACAAGGCACAATAAAAGTTTGTCATCCCCTAGGCATGTGGTAACGTTAAATGTAAGGTTTAAGATTAAATATACAGCGATCGCAAAAAAACTAGAAAACCGGCTACGTCACGGTTACTGCCTTTCTTTCTTTCTTGCTGTACCGCAAACTTAAAAGGTACGAGACTAGTACAAACAAAAGTGTGGACGGACATTACGGCTTTGTCATGCTACGCTACTCGAGCGATCTCTGACGTAAAGCGGTGAACTACAGAGCGTATAGACTACTCTGGTAGTATAAGTTCGTTGCTAAGTTTGATAGTACAAATAGTCGACAGTTGGCTGAGGAGATGAGCTGGAAGTTAAACCAATGAAAACGCAACCAACCATACAGTATCACACGTATATGACAAGGCCTCGCACCAAATCATTGATTTGAAACTCACTAACCTCAGTGTGGTTGGCTACGTTAACGAGGCGGATATTGTTCGGGTACATCGGACAGTAGGGTAAAAGTTTCATAGACATATGCGGAACAAACAGGAAGAATTAACCGACAAATTTCTCCTTATAAGTATTATAATGCATGCTATGCTCATAAATGATATTTTAGTTCACGTAAACAAATTAATCAATTTTAAAATCAAAATCTGCACGCACAAATAAACCGAACTCGATATGAGACTTGGAAATTAATGGCGTCTTTTTTAACTATTAGTATTAATCCTATTACTATTAGTATTAGCTCAGCTACAAAATAGTATATTTACATTCTAATTTTATAACCAATATCTAATAATTACTCTACAGAATAGTATTCAATTATTCTGATAGTTATTGACACAAAATCTGATAGTCTAGTGCCTATTAAAACTTGGACAAATTACGTAGGACTTATAGGTCGTATTAGGCCTTACCAATACTCAATATGACTTGGAGAAGAGTAACCGCAATATTCCTCATTCAATATCAACAAAACTTTAAAAGTATGTTTAAAAAAAAAGAAACAACAAAAACGAGTGTTTATAAATCAGTATTCATCTAAGAAACACACTTTCTGGTCAGTTCTTTAGAACAACGTATACTAATTTGTAATTTTGATAATTATTCATGAGTACAGCTCCATGCTGTTAAATGATAATCAATACTAATAATGCTGTGACAAAAACCGTAAAGATTGAGCTAAACTGTCTCTATAGCTATATTGTTTATTTCAATTACTAGGTAACAAACTAACGCGTGGTGGCGTACTTTTACTTCTTCTTGTACGAAATATCTTTCATACGGAACTTATTTAATAGAATGATGTTATAAAATTAAAATTGTCACTCCAGTTTATGAAGAAAATATGTATCACAGAGTGTTTTAAAATAATAAATTCCATTCTCCCTATAAAACAGAGAAGCAGTAGTAATTATGACGCGTTTTTTTTTTAATTTGGCATATTAAATGTTAACTTCAAAAGACTCGCTTTAAAAAGCGTGTCTTTCCACCATATTGCTAAAACATAATCACAATTAATCATGGAATATGTTTACAACAAATGAACACAGAAAATGTTTAACTTTATCATTGGAAAAAGTATTTCACAAAACAACAATATGATATTGAATATTACAGTAATACATTTTGTGTAAGCTTGCATTAACAAAAAAGTATTTAACGAAGAAAATAGACTGTGTATATATTTTACATACAAGTTCTGCGTTTTATTATTATTATGAGTTTTTGGTAAAAACAAAATTCTACCTAAATAGATCCAATTAAAAGTTAACTTTTGATAAGTTTCATATACAGCTTAGCCTGAGTTGAATATTTCGTATTAAGTGAGTCATTTTGAAAAAATTATTAAAAATAATGTAAAGTTCAATCCACTTATCAATAAGGAATTGCTAAATTAGGGATGGCTAGCGCAGATAGCCCTCGTGTAACTTTGCACGAAATTCAAACCAAACAAACCCATTAAGTAAGTAGTTTGCTTTGATCGAAAATTAATATTAATAAGAATTGCTGACCAGAGGAAGGGTAACCAGTCAGCAAGACTCTCGCCGTAGTTGTGGCTACTTCAAAACGAATAGCACGATTAACTGTCGCTGGCCCCAAAGTTTTGCAGCATATCACGATTCGAACCTTGGACCTTCCGATATGCAACTAACCACCAGGACTCGCTCGTTCCACAAAAGAGTGAACACTGATACATAACATACCAGAAGGAAGAAAAGAACTTTAACCCTCTTTTCTGATTGGCTATTGGAGGTTACATAAGGGAAGGAGATAATAGTTACATAATAAATTGTTACGTCATACTGATTTTCAAGATGACCTTTCTTACTGATAGTATATCGTAAAACGTTAAACTTCCAAACTTATGCACTTGTCGGATTAGCAATTAATTTTACACAATAACAACAACAATGGATCCTCCAACGGATCAGACGTGTTTATTATGTTGACTTTTAATTACATCATTTTAATTTAATGTTACAGTATAACTTAACATGCTGTGTTATAAAGTATGACGAACTTAGTTGGAGCACAGAAAAATTTGTAGTTTCTAACTTTTCTTATCCTTAAAGGTACAGTCTTATATCTAAACTTTACGCCTTTTGTAATTAATTATATTTTTAAACTAAAAGTTTAAAAAAAGTGTTTGTTTGTAGTTAAAACCCAAAGATACATAATAGGTTATCTGTGCTGTGCCCACCACGGGTATCGGAAACCCGGTTTTTAGCGTTATAAGCCCAAAGACTTGCCGCTAATTTACCGCAGGGGCTAAAACCTTCCACACGTATAACCCTGTGACAAAATAACCTGTTTTTTTTTTTTTACCATTCATTACTATGTTAGATATACATTTAATACATTACTTATATTTTATCTTTGATATTTATACACGGATATTTTTTGGTTCTTCATGACTTTCAGCGTATACGTAGGGCATCTCGTATTTACGTAGTGAATATTTATCGAACATCATACACTGGTTATCTATTGGACGTTACGTATATTCTGAAAATTGCTTTTTTTGTCTGTTTTTAAATTGTACCCCCTAGTGGTTACAGTGTGTAATATGGGGATGATGAAAATACTCACCATATCATATAACACTTGAACTAATAGAGCAATTCACACTCAACTCATACGATATTTATGTAATCTTTCATCTTGTTTCGAAATCATTTAGGAAAACATTCTAACTTCACGTGGCTAGTTCTATATATAAAAAAAAAATATATCGTCGAGTGAGTGGCTGTTCCTAAATCGTTTTGTAATACTAGACTTTCGATGTCTGTCCCTTGTTATTATCTTCTCTCTGAGGCTCATTCTGAAAATGTTTTTAGAAAAAGTAATGATGGTTTGTGGGTAAATATGGCTCCAATTTACTTAGAAAGTTAAGGAATTTCTAGTTTCTAGACCTTCTGGAACCTTCTATTCCGTTGGATTTTCTTCGCTTCGCTAAAACTGTATGTCGATACCCGTGGTGGGCACAGCACAGACAGCCCACTTTGTGTTTAACAACAAAGAAACAAACTACTTCGCTCCTATGCGACACCTGAGATAGTGTCACGCTCTGTAGTGGACGGCGTGAAAGTGAAAGTTTAACACACATATATATATATATAGTGTCACTTTCACCTTCTTTTAGTTGATATCCAATGTTAACTCTGATCCTCAGTTCTCGAGGATATTAACTCTGATCCTCAATTCTAGAGGAAAACATTTTAATATATTTAACTTGTGCTTTACAAAAGAGGCGGACGTAGTCTAGTAGTTAGCATTCCGGGCTGCTGACAGTAAGGTATACGGTTTCAGTTGCTATATCTGCTGAATATGTGCTGCGCCTTCAACTGTTCGATTAAAGAAGTAGCAGCATAGACGGCAGGTGCTAGAAACTGACTATTTTTCATCCATCTGGTCAGTAGTTTTGAATTAAGAATGGCTATGCCTGACCCGTAAGAGTCTCTGAACTGGACGTTTGAACCTTGAAAACTAAATGCTTTGGTGACTATAATAATTTAGATAATGATGATGTTAACTAGCTTTAGATTAGGAGTAGAAATCCTGTACGACAAGGAACGAGGAAATACTACTACTACTACTACTGGAAATATTACTACTACTACTCGTTTTCTATCAGTTTGTAAGCTTTAATTGATTTTATCCTGTTGATTTTATGCAGTTATTAATTAAAAGATATACACGATGATGACCGTTTCTTGTCACAACGCATGCACACGATGCTTAAAAGTTCACAATTGTAGTAAATGTACGACATGATTCAACAGAAGGAGAGAAAAATAATTATCTTCAAGTGTCAGTTAACAAGATTTCCATTTCAGAGACTGGAGTCAATATAAACTCCAATAAATCTACATGTAAACAATTTAAATCCCAGTTACATAAAGAGCACAAACGCATACTATTGTCAGTGAAAAATAGTAATATATTATAGGCTGAAGTGTATTTTTTAACCCCGACAACCACCAGAAAACGTTGCGCCTGCGCATTAGGATAAATTAGGTTTAGGTCGAGAGTATAAAAGCCCTTATTCAAGCCTTTGACGCCATCTGTGACCGATCGTTCCACTTCACGCATACTTTGTGGCCTCCTTTAAAATATAAACAATTGTGGAGACGGAGGAGTAAATGAAAACAATTTAATATATGAAAATTCTGGTTAGGCATGGTTTAACGTTACTACTCCAGTACAAAACAATGCAATGGAAAGTCCTAGCTATGTAA
>NW_013672984.1:32987-34883 GCF_000517525.1 Limulus polyphemus | reverse complement strand
TACAATGGAGAGTCCTAGTTATGTAATGTTTAACGTTACTACTCCAGTACAAAACAATGCAATGGAAAGTCCTAGTTATGTAATGTTTAACTTTACTACTCCAGTACAAAACCTTATAATATACAACAGGTGTTAAAAAGCTGAATTACAAACCTTATAATATACAACAGGTGTTAAAAAGCTGAATTACAAACCTTATAATAAAGAACAGGTGTTAAAAAACTGAATTACAAACCTTATAATATACAACAGATGTTAAGAAGCTGAATTACAAACAGTTGAAAACATTGGCGTTGAGCCTATAGGCTATCTTTATCAACCAGTACAGTTGAAAACAGTGGCGTTGTGCCTAACAGCTATCTTTATTAACCAGTACAGTTGTAAATAGTGGCGTGGTACGTAACAGCTATCTTTATCAACCAGTACAGTTGAAAACAGTGGCGCTGTGCCTAACGCTATCTTTATCAACCAGTACAGTTGAAAACAGTGGCGTTGTGCCTAACAGCTATCTTTATCAACCAGTACAGTTGTAAACAGTGGCGTGGTACCTAACAGCTATCTTTATCAACCAGTACAGTTGAAAACAGTGGCGTTGTGCCTAACAGCTATCTTTATCAACCAGTACAGTTGAAAACAGTGGCGTTGTGCCTATAGACTATCTTTATCAACCAGTACAGTTGAAAACAGTGGCGTTGTGCCTAACGGCTATCTTTATCAACCAGTACAGTTGAAAACAGTGGCGTTGTTCCCACAAGATACGACTGGGCGCCTCCCCCCCAAATACTTTCCATACACTGTTTTAGTAATCCTAAATGAATGTATAAACATGTGATAAAACAGTTCTATGTATGGAGAACCAATAAGTTAATCAAAGTAAGAATGGGAATTTAACAGTGAGAAGACACCCTACGTATTATTATGGGGATTTAATAGTGAGAAGACACCCTACGTATTATTATGGGAATTTAACAGTGAGAAGACACCCTACGTATTATTATGGGGATTTAATAGTGAGAAGACACCCTACGTATTATTATGGGGATTTAATAGTGAGAAGACACCCTACGTATTATTAAGGGGATTTAATAGTGAGAAGACACCCTACGTATTATTATGGGGATTTAACAGTGAGAAGACACCCTACGTATTATTATAAGGATTTAATAGTGAGAAGACACCCTACGTATTATTATTTGTATAATTATTATTATCAAACTCCACTGCTACCAAAAGTACTGTTTTCTGACTGTGCCCCCCCCCCTCTGCTTTAAAATTAACAGCTTTTCTTCTAAACGTTTAAAATTTATGCAACGATAGAAAACTACTTAAACTATGATATTGGGCCGTCAGGAAATTACTGGAACACTTTCATTAACCACCTAAACGTCACGTTAGTGTAACCTATATAATGTGTAAAGTTTAGTATACTCTAATCCCTTATGGTGATGACACACGGCGAGACACACATTCGGCTTGTAATGCTGTTTGAATACAAGAAGGGAAACAACGCCTCTGTAGCCACAAAGAATATCAAAGAAGTTTATGGAAATGTTTTGAACGTACGTAAGTGTCAACGAAGGTTCAGTAAATTTCGTTCAGGTGTCTTTAGCCTTAAAAACTGTGATGGCAGAGGCCGACATGTTAGAATTGATATTGATGCTTTGAAGACGTTTGTTGAGTCTAACACAAGGCAACAGACTCGTGAAATGGCCCGGAAATTGCATGTCTCTATTGATACAATACGAAAACATCTAAGGAATATGGGAAAACTTCATAAAGAAGGTGTTTGGGTGCCTCACAAACTCTCCGATGGTCATGGTTTCCATCGTGTGAACGTTGTTTCGTCTCTTCTGGCGCGTGAACCATTTTTGGACAGAATTGTCACCGGTGATGAAA
>NW_013672984.1:26937-31987 GCF_000517525.1 Limulus polyphemus | reverse complement strand
CATAACTTTCTAGAGTCTGCAAAAACAGACAACATAAACATAGAGAAACAACACAGGATGACAACGATTTAAAAAACCAGCGTCCCAGTTTCGTCCACAACGATTTAAAAAACACGACAACGAATTTCAGTCTGATTGGGCAACGTTTGGGTTAAGCTCGAACGTCATATTCAACACAACGATTTTAAAAAAAACCACCGTTCTAGTTTCGTCCACAACGATTTAAAAAACACGACAACGAATCTCAGTCTGATTGGGCAACGTTTGGGTTAAACTCGTATTCAACATAACGATTCTGTGGTGAAATATGTGAACCAAGAGCAGAATAATTCAATACTCACTGCTCGATATGAAGAATATAAATAAATAACAAAATGGCAGTATGTAGAGATTTTAATTATTAAACTAAATATTTGAAAAGGGTGTTACTGTAAAAACTGGAATTAAAGTTTTGATTAAAGCTTCTCAATGACGATTTACAAGCGTTGTCAAGTGCCAGTGCGACGTTGTTACAGTGAAACAGCACGTGTTGGAAGAGTAGTGTAAGCAGTCGACCTTCAAGGCGGGTACTGGCAGACGACATTCAAACTTATTTTTAGAACAAGTCAACAATACGTGAAGAAAACTGGGAGAAAACAGGTGGTTTCTCTAAACTAAAAGGGGGAGCGAACATTCCGGAACGGAAAGAAAAATCCATATAAAGTAGTGGCATGAAAAACAAAGAATTGAATGGGTGCCGGTATGCCAAACCGGTGCACTTCAAGCACTGCCTTTACAAGATAAGTACCAAAAACTTGTGAAGTCTGTGATGCACACTTCGAGAACAGCTTTGGTCCTAATAAAGTTGACAATGATAATGCGCAGACGCAATATATAATGCGTAATGTCAATTGGCTACACAGTATTACCATTGTGATTCTTCAAAACCGTTCTTCCTGTGAAGCGGGATCCTAAAATGTGTTGAATTAATATTATTTTTTGTGTCGAATTTTGTAAACCGCAACCTTCACTCTATAATATAAGTTACAGTTTGAGTTTTGTGTATAATTAATATACTATTATAAACCAGCATCATGGTTACTGAAAGATATCTTAATAAGGATACCTGACTGTATGGTAGCTTATATGTTCTAGAGGCCCACGCTTCACGTGACACCTAACTTCAGTAAATTGGTTTTAAATTATTTAATTATGTTTTAATTTACTTGAAACCAAAAATTTTTACTTCAGTTTTAAATTATTTAATTATGTTTTAGTTTACTTGAAACAAACAATTTTTACGTCAGTAAATCGGTTTTAAATTATTTAATTATGTTTTAATTTACTTGAAACAAACAGTTCTTATAACTCCCTAAAGTTATATTTAATTTTTGTTTGTATGTTTGTTTTAGAGTAAAGCCACATTGGGATATCTGATGTGTCCATCGCGGGGTATGGAGACCCGGATTTTAGCGTTGTAAGTCCGTAAGCTTACCACAGTTCCAGCGGGGGATATAGTTTTAGAACAGGTACTAAAGTTTAATTGTTTTGAGCTACTGACGAGTAGGAAGGATGCCGGTAGGCATCACCACTCCCCACTCGTCAGGTCACACTACCCGTACGTCAACCATGACAATCGAAAACACTATAGAGGGCTGTGTAATACTGGCTACATGGATAAGTCCATGAGGAATTCCAATGGTAGGTTCGGAGGTTTAAGTATTAGGTGTGTTTTAACTAACTTGTGATCTAACTCTATCTTCAGTGACATGAAACTCAACGTTGATGTTCCCCGTGACTCACTATAAAAACAACATCGTCCTCAGGGATATCTTTCGTTAGGATAACAATTTCAGTATGAAAGGATCAAACCATACATTAAGTCCTTTAGTTAGAGGATCGCTTCCAAATCCTGATCACATTCGGAGTGTTACTTTGATTTATCAAAGCTGCTAAATCCATTCTTTAACTATAAACGTTATGGCTTCAGATGTGCCGGAAAATACCCCTTTTCAGAATGCCCCAACAAAGATAGACAATTTGTACACAAACTGCGGAGGTCCTAATTCCGGAGGTCCTAATTCCGGAGGTCCTAATGCATTCTTCTAAAAGTGTTTACAAAGTTTCGTCAAGTAACAAAATTGGTTCGTACTCCACAATCAAGCCCTCCTACCAAAGACACGACTCCTCGTTCTTTGACACGTACTAAGTCGCTTCTACAGGCCCTCCTACCAAAGACACGACTCCTCGTTCTTTGACACGTACTAAGTCGCTTCTACAGGCCCTCCTACCAAAGACACGACTCCTCGTTCTTTGACACGTACTAAGTCGCTTCTACAGGCCTTCCTACCAAATACACGACTCCTCGTTCTTTGACACGTACTAAGTCGCTTCTACAGGCCTTCCTATCAAAGACACGACTCCTCGTTCTTTGACATGTACTAAGTCGCTTCTACAGGCCTTCCTACCAAATACACGACTCCTCGTTCTTTGACACCTTCTATTCATCTCCAGCACTAACACCACCAACCCACAGGTTCCTCCAACCCTATTTTTCATCTCCAGCACTAATACTACCGACCCACAGGTTCCTCCAACCCTATTATTCATCTCCAGCACTAATACTACCGACCCACAGGTTCATCCAACCCTATTATCCATCTCCAGCACTAATACTACCGACCCACAGGTTCCTCCAACCCTATTATTCATCTCCAGTACTAACACCACCAACCCACAGGTTCCTCCAACCCTATTATTCATCTCCAGCACTAATACCTACTGACCCACAGGTTCCTCCAACCCTATTATTCATCTCCAGTACTAACACCACCAACCCACAGGTTCCTCCAACCCTGTTAACGTATATCGTAACAATAGTATTTCATATTTTACACTTATCTCTAGTTCGCAACAATGTTCGTATTTTAGGTTGTGTAAAATGTATGAGAGTATTTCGTGATGTATTTAATAACGGAGAAAAATATAGTTGAACGTCAGAGTTGTTTCTTGAAGTTGATCATGTACTCAAATCACATTTAAAACTTTGAAGTCATGCAAGTTAGGAGTAAATGTTACTATATTATTAATATTTAGTAATAATATAATGTTTTCACATGTATATTACACGAATGGGATACCACTTCACACATACCACAGATTTACCACACTAAAGCTGTGTTAGTATTGTTTCTCCAGATTTACCACACCAAAGCTGTAGTAGTATTGTTTCTCCAGATTTACCACACCAAAGCTGTAGTAGTATTACTTTCCCCAGATTTACCACACCAAAACTGTATCAGTATTACTTTCCCCAGATTTACCACACTAAAGCTGTATTAGTATTGTTTCCCTAGATTTACCACACCAAAGCTGTATTAGTATTGTTTCTCCAGATTTACCACACCAAAGTTGCATCAGTATTACTTTCCCCAGATTTACCACACCAAAGCTGTATTAGTATTGTTTCCCTAGATTTACCACACTAAAGAAAGTAATACTGATGCAACTTTGGTGTGGTAAATAAGGGTAAAACAATACTAATACAGCTTTGGTGTGGTAAATCTGGGGGTGGTAAATCTGGGGAAAGTAATACTGATGCAAAAAGTAATACTGATACAGCTTTGGTGTGGTAAATCTGGGGAAAGTAATACTGATGCAACTTTGGTGTGGTAAATCTGGGGAAAGTAATACTGATGCAACTTTGGTCTTTGGTGTGGTAAATCTGGGGCTGTATTAGTATTATTACAGATTGAATATGTAATTGTTAAACATATACACACACACTGTTGAACGCATGCCTAAAGTTTCAAAAGCGTGAAATGTCGATAACCTTCTTTGTGCCTTGAAACACATTACCCGACTTGTAGGGCCTTTCCTCAAAAGAACCTGACGTTCGTGCCCAGTTAAGTTGTGAATCTTTTTTTGTGTATGTACTCGGATCAGGAACCGGGTTGCCCCGGAGAGACTGTTTGTTTGAAGTTAAGCACAAAGCAACAAAATGTCCACCACTGGTATCGAAATCCGGATTCTAGCGTTGAGAGACTGAAAGCTGTTAACTCACGTATCTCTATCAATCTACATTTTTACGTTTCACTTCCTTACTAAGAATGAACAATAGTCGTTGATTGCTGACCAAATACCCAGTTTAAGGACGATTTACATTAGTTATTCTAAATTTAATATGTTTAAAGAAATTCGCACTTACAACAAAGCAAGTATTCCTTCACCACCAGGAGTCCATGGTATTTCTCTTTAAGTTCGCTACAAGACAGTTTCTTTCTTTAAAACAAGTACTGCATTCTTATGACAAATAATTCCATTTTTAATAGGTGTTGGTTATAGAACTACCACAGCCGTGTTGTTGTGACATTATGTCTGAATAAGTCGTTTTACTGACATTTAAATAGTAAATAGTTACGTAACTTGTAACGCCAAGCGACCCCATATTAAAGTACTCCTAAGTTACGTAACTTGTAACGCCAAGCGACCCCATATTAATGTACTATTAGGTTACGTAACTTGTAACGCCAAGCGACCCGATATTAAAGTGCTCCTAAGTTACGTAACTTGTAACGCCAAGCGACCCGATATTAATGTAATACTAAGTTACGTAACTTGTAACGCCAAGCGACCCCATATTAATGTATTACTGAGTTACGTAACTTGTAACGCCAAGCGACCCCGATATTAAAGTACTACTAGGTTACGTAACTTGTAACGCCAAGCGACCCGATATTAATGTACTACTAAGTTACGTAACTTGTAACGCCAAGCGACTCCATATTAAAGTACTACTAAGTTACGTAACTTGTAACGCCAAGCGACCCCGATATTAAAGTACTACTAAGTTACGTAACTTGTAACGCCAAGCGACTCCATATTAAAGTACTACTAAGTTACGTAACTTGTAACGCCAAGCGACCCCGATATTAAAGTACTACTAAGTTACGTAACTTGTAACGCCAAGCGACTCCATATTAAAGTACTACTAAGTTACGTAACTTGTAACGCCAAGCGACCCCGATATTAAAGTACTACTAGGTTACGTAACTTGTAACGCCAAGCGACC
>NW_013672984.1:24195-26219 GCF_000517525.1 Limulus polyphemus | reverse complement strand
GGACCAATCATATTAAAGTTGATAACACTAAATTTCAGCCAGGACCAATCATATTAAAGTTGATAACACTAACTTTCAGGCGGAACGAATCAAAATAGATTTGATAACACTAAATTTTAGCTGTGCCCAATCACCTTAGATGTGATAAAATTAAATCATAGATATGGAAATTTACTTTATACTTTAAAAAAAATAAAAATAATATACCATACAATGTGTGAAACTAGAGAGAATATGTACGTCTCAGGTCTCGTGACTTTCACGTTTTCGGCCACGTGCGACGTGTGTCTATGAGCTACTGAATACTTTCTGTTGTTTACCACATTAATAGTCACGACATTGTCTGACGAGGATGGTCTGTGTGGTAGGTACTCTCATGTATTGTTTATTACACAAACGTGCTGTTTACGACCATGTATAATATGAGAGGTCTGCGTGTTAAGTGCTGCCATCTATTTTTTATTACACAACCTTCATGTTTACGACCACGTAAAACATGGGTCCGCAGAACACTGGGTGTATTCTCTTGTTTTACGTATTCGTAATTAAAATTATGTACAACGTAAGACTGCGTGCTGTCTGGCTGCCACCTGTCTATCACATGACCTTCAAATTAACGGGCTTGTATAACACAGGCCTATAGCCTAACTAGTTGTCTGCCCTCTGTTGTTCATCACGTGAACTTCACAGCTAAAACTACATCTGAAATGTTCTTATTCTGTACCACTATGTGAACCGAGTGAACCGGAACAGGAAGTTAACAGTTCCATTATTCTATACCACTATGTGAACCGAGTGAACCGGAACAGGAAGTTAACAGTTCCATTATTCTGTACCACTATGTGAAACGGAACAGGAAATTAACAGTTCCATTATTCTGTACCACCATGTGAACCGGAACGGGAAGTTAACAGTTCCATTATTTTGTACCACCATGTGAACCGAGTGAACCGGAACAGGAAGTTAACAGTTCCAATATGGCAAATATTCTATACCACTATGTGAACCGAGTGAACAGGAACAGGAAGTTAACAGTTCCAATATGGCAAAGATTGTATTAACCATTCTTGCTTTTTTTGTTGTTGTTGTTGTTAAGCGCAAAGCTACACAATGGGCTATATTTGACGTGCCCACCATGGATATAAAAACCTGGCTTCAGACTTGCCTCTGAGCCACTAAGGAGGGGGTTGCTTTTTTTGTTCAAAGATGAGTTTGAGAATGATGATGATGACAAAAGTGATGATGAAACAGATCTAGGTTTATGTCCAGGGATAACACTTGCTTGTAGGTGACTCAAACAATTATTATGTCATACAAAAAAAGTGGGAAAAGTGTTGATCGTTGTGTACTCCCTCTGCCATCTTGATGACGTCACTTCCTCGTCGAGAACGTTATTTCGAGTCATATTATTGCGACGAATATTTACATTCATGACAATGAATCGAACCGGGTTCTCTGAGATTACTACTAGTAATCTCGGAAGGTCAAGTCGAGCGCACCCTCAGAGACGGGTATAAAAAACCACAACCCTCACCTAGAGTGTACTTGTAGATCGTATCACATTCGTTTTATATAAATATCACAACAAAATAATATACATTATTCTATATGTAGCAAAGCGATGTGTATATCATGTTGGGTTCAATCTTGTATATGCTTCACACACACAAACACAAGATATCCAAACTGTTAACTTATTGTAATAGGTAAGTTTTATCTCACCTTTGAAGATGTGGAGGATGATATATTAGTGAATGATGTAAGTCTAGAGGAGTGTATATAATGTTGGGTTCAATCTTGTATATGCTTCACACACACACACACAAGATAACCAAACTGTTAACTTATTGTAATAGGTAAGTTTTATCTCACCTTTGAAGATGTGGAGGATGATATATTAGTGAATGATGTAAGTCTAGAGGGGTGTATATCGCGTTAGGTTCAATCTTGTATATGCTTCCCACACACAAACACAAGATAACCAAACTGTTAACTTATTGTAATAGGTAAGTTTTACCTCACCT
>NW_013672984.1:22701-23740 GCF_000517525.1 Limulus polyphemus | reverse complement strand
TAGAGGGGTGTATATCACGTTAGGTTCAATCTTGTATATGCTTCACACACACACACACAAACACAAGTTAATCAAACTGTTAACTTATTGTAATAGGTAAGTTTTATCTCACCTTTGAAGATGTGGAGGATGATATATTAGTGAATGATGTAAGTCTAGAGGAGTGACTTTATCTCGTGTTTCGTCCTTTCGGCTTTTCTGATGGCGTAGCAGCAAAAGTCGCCCCAAGTTTTCACACCAAACCGTCAGGAGCGCTGCAGTATCATCCCATAAGAAAGGGTATCAGATCATTAAAACGACCGCAACATCAAAAGTAGATTAACTGAGTTTTTTAAATTATTAACTACCATTTTTATTCTGAAGTTCGCTTTAAATGAATTAGTTGTGATACAAACTCCTTGAACGTGATCATTATGTGACCCAATGTTGGGCTATGAGAGTGATTACTTAGTATAAACGTATCTTTAATGTGATCATTATGTGACCCAATGTTGGGCTATGATAGTGATTATTTACTATAAACGTATCTTTAACGTGATCATTATGTGACCCAGTGTTGGGCTATGAGAGTGATTACTTACTATAAACGTATCTTTAACGTGATCATTATGTGACCCAATGTTGGGCTATGAGAGTGATTATTTACTATAAACGTATCTTTAACGTGATCATTATGTGACCCAATGTTGGGCTATGACAGTGATTACTTCCTATAAACGTATCTTTAACGTGATCATTATGTGACCCAATGTTGGGCTATGAGAGTGATTACTTATTATAAACGTATCTTTAACGTGATCGTTATGTGACCCGGTGTTGGGCTATCAGAGTGATTACTTCCTATAAACGTATCTTTAACGTGATCATTATGTGACCCAGTGCTGGGCTATGAGAGTGATTATTTACTATAAACGTATCTTTAACGTGATCATTATGTGACCCAATGTTGGGCTATGAGAGTGATTATTTACTATAAACGTATCTTTAACGTGATCATTATGTGACCCAATGTTGGGCTATGAGAGTGATTATTTACTAT
>NW_013672984.1:20724-22571 GCF_000517525.1 Limulus polyphemus | reverse complement strand
GGCTATGAGAGTGATTACTTATTATAAACGTATCTTTAACGTGATCGTTATGTGACCCAGTGTTGGGCTATGAGAGTGATTACTTATTATAAACGTATCTTTAACGTGATCGTTATGTGACCCAGTGTTGGGCTATCAGAGTGATTACTTCCTATAAACGTATCTTTAACGTGATCATTATGTGACCCAGTGCTGGGCTATGAGAGTGATTACTTATTATAAACGTATCTTTAACGTGATCATTATGTGACCCAGTGCTGGGCTATGAGAGTGATTATTTACTATAAACGTATATTTAACGTGATCATTATGTGACCCAATGTTGGGCTATGACAGTAATTACTTACTATAAACGTATATTTAACGTGATCATTATGTGACCCAATGTTGGAGATATACTTGCTACAATTGAGGAGTAAAGCAAGCGTTGTGAAGTATTATATTTTTTATTTCATTCCTAAAATAGGATAAAGTCGTGTTTTTAACTAATCCCAGTTTCATTTGTGTGCAACAACGTGTAAACCGATTATTAATATTGATATTTATGACTCTAGATAAATATATTTAGGAAAAAAGTCAAAACGAAAAAAAAAAAAGAAATCCGGTTGTAAAATAATAAGCCCACACCAAGTTTTTTTTTTAATTTTCATCTAGTCCTTATTTACATTAGAAATATATTTTAATTACTTTGTCTTACAAAGCAAACTTCACTTTTAGTGTGCTATTTCCTGAAAACAAAAAGTCGGTAATCTTATATGCCAAGTTTCAAGATTGCATTATTTAAACACTAGATCATAAAAATAGAACTTACCTTGAGTTGTATGTATTAAATACTATTGGAATTTATTTTATATGCGAAACTTTTAAATAATAACGGGAGTCACTGGCACATAGCGATATCAATCGAATCACTTCTTAAGTTCGTCGATGTGAGATAAATACACCCGATTAACAATATCGTAAACAGTAGGAGGAGAGAAAGTGGTGGAAATGTTGACTGGACTCAGAGAAAGTGGTGGAAATGTTGACTGGACTCGAACTTTTTTTTTATATTAATTTTGTGCGTGTGCTCAGTTACTTCCTGTGTCGTGTCTTAAACCTAGCGGAAAGTAGAAGTATTCCTTGCGAATTCCACGTGCAGGAAAGCGTGCATCAACAACATATGGCAATCTGCCAATAATACGTAAAGGAACGTCATACGAAATATTGAAATTTCGCTGGGAAATTGTGTTTGATATATGTAAAACACCTATTGGCTCAAGAACCAGGTGGGACTTCCTCGAGGCTCATAAGAAGTGTACATTTTTTCCTCTTGTAGAAATACTAAATGAATAACTACATTTTAAAGTTTAAACATTTTTCTAAAGTCTCTTTTCTCGCTTCTGATCTAAATTCCGTTTAACAGGTTTAAAAGCGTCATCTCTCTTTTGGCAATGTCAAACCACCATTGTCCAACTACGGTCAGTTCTATCGTTAACCTTACTCTAAGGATCAATAGGAAAACAGGCAATACAAAAAACAACACTCTACTGCATAAATAAAAAATGTCTCTTCTGTATTAGACTAAAAATAATTAGATTAGTACAGTTATTTCCCACATAATAAACAATAACCGTCAAGAAGTAATAAACTGCAAAATACATACCAATTTAAAACTACTGAGTAATACCACTATATTTAAAACTACTTAGTAATACCACTATATTTAAAACTACTTAGTAATACCACTATATTTAAAACTACTTAGCAATAGCACTATATTTAAAACTACTTAGCAATACCAATATATTTAAAACTACTTAGCAATACCAATATATTTAAAACTACTTAGTAATACCAATATATTT
>NW_013672984.1:17502-19783 GCF_000517525.1 Limulus polyphemus | reverse complement strand
TTTAAAACTACTTAGTAATACCACTATATTTAAAACTACTTAGTAATACCACTATATTTAAAACTACTTAGTAATACCACTATATTTTAAAATTTTAATTTCTCAAAATTATGTATTTCAGTTTCAGAGTACCTTGTTAGATCGAACAATAAGGTTCTTTACAGATACGTCCACACCTCTTTGATCACATCAACCCTAACATTGATGGAACAATAAGGTACTATACAGATACGTCCACACCTCTTTGATCACATTAACCCTAACGTTGATGGAACAATAAGGTACTATACAGATATAGCCACACCTCTTTGATCACATTAACCCTAACGTTGATGGAACAATAAGGTACTATACAGATACGTCCACACCTCTTTGATCACATTAACCCTAACGTTGATGGAACAATAAGGTACTATACAGATACGTCCACACCTCTTTGATCACATTAACCCTAACGTTGATGGAACAATAAGGTACTTTACAGATACGTCCACACCTCTTTGATCACATTAACCCTAACGTTGATGGAACAATAAGGTTCTTTACAGATACGTCCACACCTCTTTGATCACATTAACCCTAACGTTGATGGAACAATAAGGTATTCCACAGACAATACCACTTTTTTTTTAACTTTACTATATAATTTTATTTAATAAAACTACACGGACATAATTATATTTAATAAAATTATACGTACGTAACTTTATTTAATAAACTACATGTAAAGTAAACAATATAGTAATAGCATTTATGATAGCTTACAGAGTATGAAACAGTTGTGAGTGTTTAGTGTATGACATGGTTTTATGAGTTGAAACAAAGAACCTCACACACACACACACAAAACGAAAAATGAAACGCACAGTAAAAGAAGTAGCTAAAAGGTGTTTATAGCAGTCTATAAAACAAACCGAAACTAAATTATTGCAAAGTAAATGTAAAGTTGTAATGAAGGCAAACTTAGCTGAATATACAGAAACGTTAAGCATGTGGTTTTGAACGAAATGTGCATGCGTAATTTAGGCCTAAATAATCGAGAAAATCCATAGAAATTGTATTTAATGTAAAGTTCATTTTTTAAAGGAAATTACAACGCGGGTTAAGCGTTGTTTATGTGAAATACTTTGTAAATAAAACAACTGAAGTTGAAATCGAAACCAGTCGTCACGTGATGACAACGACATTGTGTCATCGTGTAGCATTAAAAAGTTTGACTAAGGAAAAAACGGGTAAGGTGATTCTAAATGGAAAAGCCAATATGCAATCTGTATTCCTCGGACAAAGGCCTATCTAACATTACGAGACTTGTAGCGTTTGATCGAGAAATTTATGAGAAAAGTCTAGATAGACAATCGCAATCATATTATTTATATAGCTGTTTTCTGAAGTGTGCATTTTTAAAACAAACATTTCAACTTGTGTCACTGAAGATCTTGTATTTAGCTACCTGGCCTTGTGCCAGTTCCGATATCTGTGTATAACATTGTACAGATATAAACAGATAGGATCCCCCAGAAACACAGATTAGTTGAAATAACTGACGTTTTTGTTTTAGATTACACGTTCTATCGTTGGCGTAGAATCATTGCAATCAAGTATTAATACGCTTTTTATTTTACTTATCGCGTATGTGACCTTACTGTATTTATCAGCAATGTACAGCTTGATAAAACGCTTGAGTAAAGTTATAGTCAAGTACTAACCACCAGAGGGCAGGCAGTTAGCCTGCAACACCTACCGCCAAATGAGATTTGTTCGGCTCCTTAAACCTAATAAGGGACAGACCGCCATTGTTGTAGGGCACCCAGAGCTGAAAATGTCTTTAGTACGTCTAGTACCCTGGACCCTGCCATTCATAGCTTGACACACCAACCACGTGACCAAATATACAAATATATAGCAGAATAAAACTTATTGACACACCAACCACTTGGCCAAACATACAAATATATAACAGAATAAATGACAAACCAACCACGTGACCAAACATACAAATATATAACAGAATAAAACTTATTGACACACCAACCACGTGACCAAACATACAAATATATAGCAGAATAAAACTTACTGACACACCAACCACTTGACCAAACATACAAATATATAGCAGAATAAAACTTATTGACACACCAACCACTTGACCAAACATACAAATATATAGCAGAATAAAACTTATTGACACACCAACCACTTGACCAAACATACAAATATATAGCAGAATAAAACTTATTGACACACCAACCACGTGACCAAACATACAAATATATAGCAGAAT
>NW_013672984.1:12438-16714 GCF_000517525.1 Limulus polyphemus | reverse complement strand
TAGTAATTAGATTTTACCTGTATACAGGGTTGCCCAAAAGGGCCCTGATGATGGTAACGTGTAGTAATTAGATTTTACCTGTATACAGGGTTGCCCAAAAGGACCCTGATGAGGTAACGTGTAGTAATTAGATTTTACCTGTATACAGGGTTGCCCAAAAGGACCCTGATGATGGTAACGTGTAGTCATTAGATTTTACCTGTATACAGGGTTGCCCCAAAGGACCCTGATGAGCGTAACGTGTTTTTCAACACAAGAGCAGTATTTCTCACGGTAAACTAGATCTTACTATTAACAGGATAGAAATTGCTTGCAAGAAATACGTTTTTCTGTACACGTTTTTATTTCCTTTGGGCTACCCTGTACGTGATCAAGTGTTTAAGGTTAAGCCTTCATTGTAGGCCTGGATAACCCTAACTACAGCATTTCATCACTAATCTAGAAACAACTTCCACTTCGCACACACTGATCTGTAAGTTTTTCGCTGATTCAACAAACTTGGCACTTCTTTACCTATAAACTAACTGAACAATTTTCTAAAATACTTTGCGAGTCGAGTGGAAAATGAATTTAATATTGTACAAGATATTTACAGAATAAAAATAATCTCTCTATATATATATAAAACAAAAATATGTGTGTTTGTCTGTCCGTTATCTATCTACTCCTAAATCGCTGGGCCAATCTCAACCAAATTTTGTGGGATAATAGTTTGGAAAAGAGGGGAATGTTAATGGGCGGTTTCCAACTCCCTCCATTCTTATCATTGCTGCTATTAAGCATTTATTATCTTTGACATAAGTTAACTACATTCATAAATAGTACCACGTCTTTACAACAAAACAAAAAAGTTATTAAATTTTCTATAATACAACGTACACACAGCGTGTGTGTGTGAGAGAGGGATACTCAAACGTCTTACACATCTCAGAGAATGCTTTAGCACTCTATATAGAGGAATGTAATAGGGAAAGAATGGCCGCCACTATTGCAAGACTACATAAACCTTAACTTAAGTTTCTACTCCAACAGCCACCTTAAATAAGGCTGATACGAGGAGCCGTTCCTTGAGATATATCCACTTTCTACTTTGACCCGTGACCTTTCAACTTCGGACCGTAAGACACTTCTGCGGCCAATGATCGTCAATTAATTAATCACACATGGAAGGACATTAACCATCGCACGTGTTTTAAGTATATACATATTGAGTTTTTAAGGTTTATACAAAACATTTGGTGAGGTAATAACGAATACTGTTATAATATGTTATGTTATAAATAAACTGTGTGAAAGTTAGTATTTTTGTGTTATTTGTCATAGCATCCACCCCCACATTTGTGGTTTTTTTAAGTTCATAACCCGGACAAAGGACGGGTACCTCGGCTTGTTCAATATATTACTTAAGCTATTTACAGAAGATAAATAATTAATATTAAACAAGTTATTTACAGACAGAAAATATTTCAATATCAATATCATCCAACTGAATGTTGGTAATTTACCCATTGGGTGTAAAGTACTGACGTCAAACCTTAGATGACCTTGAAATCATTAGGCAAGTATTACGGAGATAACAACGTGCACTTTGTTACTTTTCCTGTACAGGCCCCGTTCTTGATATATGGTGGACGCATATTAAAGATATCTCTTAAGCCTACTTATATGTTTATGGTGAAACACGTATGAATTATTTTAAGTCGCGAAGTCACAAAATAATGCAAATTTGATTTGATTATTGTAAAGCGCAAAGCTACACAATAGACTATCTGTGCTCTGCCCACCAAAAGTATCGAACACCTATTTTTAGCGTCGTAAGCCACTGGGAGACGAACTGTTATATAGTGTTTATTGCATTTCTACATTGACGTTAACAAAATCTGTTCGTTTCTAATCGTTCGCTACTTTAATTAACTATAAACTCTGCTGATTCTCTCGGGAAAACGTTAGTCTGGAGACGAAAAATGGAGTTTATGTAGCAACAGTTCAGGATCAGATGGTTTCAGTAAAGAAATAAGAGCATTGACATTACCTAGGCAATCCTAGTAAATATATAGAATATACTGGTACAGATGTTAACATGAGTTAGGATATACTGGTAAAGACGGTTAGTATGAGTTAGGATATACTGGTAAAGACGGTTAACATGAGTTAGGATATACTGGTAAAGAGTTAACATGAGTTAGGATATACTGGTAAAGACGGTTAATATGAGTTAGGATATACTGGTAAAGACGGTTAACATGAGTTAGGATATACTGGTAAAGACGGTTAACATGAGTTAGGATATACTGGTAAAGACGGTTAACATGAGTTTCTTTACCAGTATATCCTAACTCATGTTAACCGTCTTTACCAGTATATCCTTCATGTTAACCGTCTTTACCAGTATATCCTAACTCATGTTAACCGGTTAGGATATACTGGTAAAGACGGTTAACATGAGTTAGGATATACTGGTAAAGACGGTTAACATGAGTTAGGATATACTGGTAAAGATGTTAACATGGTTAGGATATACTGGTAAAGACGGTTAGTATGAGTTAGGATATACTGGTAAAGATGTTAACATGGTTAGGATATACTGGTAAAGATGTTAACATGAGTTAGGATATACTGGTAAAGATGTTAACATGAGTTAGGATATACTGGTAAAGATGGTTAACATGAGTTAGGATATACTGGTAAAGATGGTTAACTATGCTCAAAGACGAAACAAAACAACAACTAAATAAGTTAGTTTAAGTATCAAAAGACGACTATATATCGTACGTCATCGTCTACATATTAGACATCAGTCTCCAGTTTTTAAATATTCATTTTGTTATGAGTTTCAAGTTTCATCCACACAACGATTCATGGTGTACATTGTTTATGCCAAGCACACAAGGACTAAGAATTAACTGTTTTTCAATTTTATCGCAGAGAAAAGAAACTGTGTACATTCTTCCAAGAATCCCTCTATAATTTATCTGCAGATGTTTTGAGATGTTGAGTCTTCTCTACTTCATTTCTTAAACGTCTCCTCGTGAGAAAAATAAGAAGCACTCGAAGTAGACGTGTAATATTATCCTTACGTTTTGCTAATATAGAGCCACGAAATTTGTGTTTTGTTGTTCAGATCTCTGAATAGATAGCCCTGACAAAGAATGGTCTTTATGTATGGTGGCGCCATCTTACCGCCCACGTATGAACCACAACAGTGGGAACTAAAATTTGGGAAACTTATACACATATTTTGTATGTGGCAAGCCTGAGAATGACGCAGTTACTCTATAAATACGCAGACGTGTTTTCCACGTGGGCGCTTGTGACGTCACAACAGGATTTTTTTTTTTAAACACACATACAAACTGAATTTATTCCATTAGATTTAATTACTGAAAGATCCTTCAGCTACTGGCTTTATTGTTTACTTGTTCCTTTTAGAGCAAAGCCACATTGGGCTATCCGCTGTGTACGATGAGCCCCCCCCCCCCCCCCCACAGTAGCTCAGAGATAAGCTTGAGGGCTTATAAGGCTAAAATTCGGTGTTCGATCCTTACAGTATTCAGAGCAAAAACAGGCCATTGCGCAGCTTTGTACTTAGCAGCAACAAAACAACAAACAAACAAACGTGTTAGCAAATGAAAGACTACATTGCTACTTGTATACTTAGGACGACCAGTTTTTAAATCACAAATCTGGGATACATTCAGATTCTCAGTCTGTAAAACTAGGACTCTCTTAGTATAGGTAACCAGATTTTCAAATCATAAATCCCGGACACGCTCAGATTCTCAGATTTTAAAATTAAAACTCCCTTAGTGTAGATAACCAGATTTTCAAACAATAAATCCGGGATACGTTCAGATTCTCAGACTGTAAAACTAGGACTTTCTTAGTGTAGGTAACTAGAGTTACAAATCACAGATCCGGGACACGCTCAGATTCTCAGATCTTACAATTAAAACTCCCTTAGTGTAGATAACCAGATTTTCAAACAATAAATCCGGGATACGTTCAGATTCTCAGACTGTAAAACTAGGACTTTCTTAGTGTAGGTAACTAGAGTTACAAATCACAGATCCGGGACACGCTCAGATTCTCAGATCTTACAATTAAAACTCCCTTAGTGTAGATAACCAGATTTTCAAACAATAAATCCGGGATACGTTCAGATTCTCAGACTGTAAAACTAGGACTTTCTTAGTGTAGGTAACTAGAGTTACAAATCACAGATCCGGGACACGCTCAGATTCTCAGATCTTACAATTAAAACTCCCTTAGTGTAGAT